>NW_027423368.1:361706-379206 GCF_048934315.1 Petromyzon marinus
AGGGGGGAGACGAAAATAATGGATGCGGTCTGAAAGCCACCGTAAGCATGAACAATCAATTAAGACCCGAAATTATCTTCTTTGGTTCTTTCGGTAAAGTCACGTCTCCCTTCCGACCATGGATGAACTCGTCCGTCTGAAAGGGGCCCGTAGCTATCCATGTTGCTAAAGTTGAGGGTAAGAATCCACCCATTTTTTCGCCATATAGCATTGTGATATATAACGACTTATTTTTGGTAGCTTAGCTGATTGGAGAATATAGAGTTTATTGATAACATTAAGGTAATTTATATTTTAGTTTTTTATTGGTTCACTATATAGTATTCATTATACATTGTATTGTATACCCAGTTACTGTGAATAGCTCAGATGTGTAGGCCTTGACTTCAACATAGCCATTTCTGTGACCAGTCACTAGCTAATCACTCAGTTATTTCAATGCTAAATTCGCCTAGTTATTTCAATGCTAAATTCTCCTGTTTGATTTGTACTAGGTGCCTCGGTGAATATGTATGCTCTGACTTTAACATAGCTATTTCTGTGACCAGTTACAAGCTAATCACTCAGTTATTTCAATGCTAAATTCTATGCTAATTCCTTTGTCAAGGGGTGCCTCTGCGGATGTGTATGCTTTAACTTAGCTATTTCAATGCTAAATTCTATGCTAATTCCTTTGTCAAGGGGTGCCTCTGCGGATGTGTATGCTTTAACTTTAACATAGCCATTTCCGTGACCAGTCACAAGCTAATCACTCAGCCATTTCAATGCTAAATTCTATGCTAATTGCTTTGTCAATGCACTTTGTTTCTTCTCACACAGCTTAAAGGTCGTGATCTGAGCGTGGCTTTTTCACTCCAGCGCTGTCCTACCAGATAGTCTCGTCCCTTCACCTGATGAAGGCCGCTTGTGTTGTGGCCGAAATGTCGTGAGAATATTATTGTGTTATTTTATTCTATCAATTTATTATTTTATTCTCATTCTACGTGACTTTACCAAAAGAACCAAAGAAGATGAATACTTGCAGTCACGAAAGCTTTAAATCGAGACCCGAAATTAGTTTATCAAATCCTTCCAATGATTGCTAAGCCAGAATCCATCTTCTCGGTTGAAATTGTCTCTGTGTTTGTTTGTGTGGATAGCCTCATGAATCCCTGCAGTCACGAAAGCTTCGTCTTTGTGCTGCTCGCCTTTTGGCGTCCTCTGGTCTAGCGCCGTTAGTGAGACGAGGCTCTAAAGAAAGCCGTCTCTGGTGTGGACCAATCAGTTTCGAAGACGATGCATCATCATCATCATCATCATGTACTACCAGAGCGTGTTGCTTTGTTCGTATGTTCACCACAAATATGTGGTTGATGCAGGCAAGATTCCTTGCAAAAAGTTTCAGTTCGGTGTTTTAACATCTTAACACAACTGTTTAAATTTCCAGAAAGGGTAAAACCTATTCTTATAGCTGTTGTTCAGCTGGATCGAGGGGGCTAAACGGGCGCGGCACGGGCTAGAGTAGAGATGGAGTGATGTGGTACAGGAGGACGTAGAGCTGAGCAGACTTGCCGATGACCGGTACCAGCGGTGTCAAGATCGGCCTCTGTGGAGGAGGCTCGTGAAGGACGCTACTGGGCAGTTGGAGGTAGTCGCCCTCCAACAACAACGGAGGGCGGAGGAGCGACGCTCACAACAACGAGCGGAGCGCCGGGTGGCTAAAGCACAGCAGGTTGGCACAGTAGGAGGCACAGGTGGTGCATCAGCCAGTCATCTCAGTCAGTCGACCCGTGGCACCTGCTGGGTCTGCCCCGTGACCTCCTGCCAGCGGGCGTTCGACACTTCACGTGGTAGCCTCAATGTGCAGATGGCCTGGCACAAGCGTCGTGGTGACATCACCGCCGCTTAGTGGCGAATGGCGGTTGTTGTTGTTGTGTGTGTGTGTGAGGTTGTGTGAATTGTAGTGTCTCAGGCACCTCAATGTCCAGGCCTAGGACTTGTAGTGCCTCAGGCGCCTCAATGTCCAGGCCTACGACCTGTAGTGCCTCAGGCACCTCAATGTCCAGGCCTACGACCTGTAGTGCCTCAGGCGCCTCAATGTCCAGGCCTAGGACTTGTAGTGCCTCAGGCGCCTCAACATCCAGGCCTAGGACCTGTAGTGCCGGAGGCACCTCACGTGCAGGTCGAGGTTCGACGGGTCGGCGAAATTCCCGCCGCACACGAAGCACTTGTGCGGCCTCCCGGCGTCGTGCGTGGCCAGGTGGCGGGCGCACGCCGACGGCCTGGCAAAGTTCTTGGAGCACAGCGGGCACCGGTGCAGCCGGCGGCCGCCGTGGGTCAGGGCGTGGTCCTTGAACGCCGACACGCTCACAAAGTCCCGGCTGCACGCCACGCAGCGGTGGGCCCGGCCCTCCTCGCCCGAGTGCGTCCTGAGGTGGACGCTCAGCGCCGACGGCTGGCGGAAGGCCTTGCCGCAGGCAGGGCACTCCACGGACGGACGCTCCTCCTCCTCCTCATCCTCCTCGTCCTCCTCGTCCTCCTCCTCGTCCTCCTCGTCCCCCTCGTCCTCCTCGTCTTCCTCGGCGGCGGTGCCGCGCTCCGCCGCCGCCGCCGGCAAGCGGCCGCTCTCGAGGGCCCCCGGGCGAGGCCTCGGAGGCCTGGCCGGGGCCGTGCCGTGCCTCGACATCATGTGCCTCTTGAGGGCCGAGGGGCGGGCGAATCCGGCGCCGCACGCGCCGCAGGCGTGCGGCCTCTCGCCCGTGTGGGTGAGGGCGTGGGTCCTCAGCGCCGATGGGCACGTGAAGGCGCCGACGCACTCGGGGCAGGGGTAGCCCTTGGCCCTCGGGGCCTTCCGGCGGCCGCCCCCGGCCGCCTGCCGGCCTCCGCCGCGGTCGGCCTCCTCCAGGACCACCTCGACCTCGGCCGCCGCCGGGGGGAGCGGGGAAGGGAAGACGCTCGATGGCAAGCCGGGCGGGAACTCGTGCTTGAAGGGGCGGCGATCGGCGGCCGCCGCCGGGGGGAGCGGGGAAGGGAAGACGCTCGATATCTCGCCGGGCGGGAACTCTTCTTTGACGATGGCGTCGGCTTCGCGACCTTAGGTTCGGGGGGGAGGGGTTGCTCAGTTGGGGCCTTACAGCTGGCAGATGGTAACATTAAACGTAGTTTCGTTGTAGTGTGGGCCTTCATGGGTCTCTATGGGTCTATAGGAGTCTCTGTGGGTCTATAGGAGTTTCTACGGGTCTATAGAAGTCTCTATGGGTCTATAGGAGTCTCTGTGGGTCTATAGGAGTCTCTATGGGTGTATAGGAGTCTCTACGGGTCTATAGGAGTCTCTACGGGTCTATAGGAGTCTCTGTGGGTCTATAGGAGTCTCTATGAGTCTATAGGAGTCTCTATACACTACACTACTATACACTACACTACTATACACTACTATACACTACACTAATATACACTACACTATACACTACACGACTATACACTACACCGCTATACACTACACTACTATACACTACACTATACACTACACTACTATACACTACACCACTATACACTACACTACTATACACTACACTATACACTACACCACTATACATTACACCATACAGCACAGTATACACTACCCTATACACTACACTACTCTACACTACTATACACTACACTACTATACACTATACACTACACTACTATACACTACACTACTATACACTACACTATACACTACACTATTATACACTACTATACACTACACTATAGACTACACTACTATACACTACACTATACACTACTCTATACACTACTACACTACACTATACACTACACGATACACTACACTATACACTACTCTATACACTACCACACTACACTATACACTACACTCTACACTATACACTACACAATACACTACACTATACATTGCACTACTATACACTACACTATACACTACAATAATATACACTACACTATACACTACACTATACACTACTGCACTATACACTACACTACTATACACTACATTATACACTACTACACTATACACTACACTATACACTACACACTACACTATGCACTACACTATACACCACACTACTATACACTACACTACTATACACTACACTATACACTACAATATACACTACACTACTATACACTACACTATACACTACTACACTACTATACACTACATTACTATACACTACACTATACACTACACTACTGTACACTACACAATACACTACACTATACACTACACTACTATACACTACACTATACACTACACTACTATACACTATACACTACACTATACACTACACTACTATACACTACACTACTATACACTACACTATATACTACACTATACACTACACTATACACTACTATACACTACACTGTACACTACACTATACACTACACTACTATACACTACACTACACACTACACTATACACTACACTATATACTACACTAGACACTACACTATACACTACTATACACTACACTACTATACACTACACTGTACACTACACTATACACTACACTGTACACTACACTACTATATACTACACTATACACTACACCACTATACACTACACTATACACTACAATACACTACTATACACTACACTAATATACACTACACTACTATACACTACACTACTATACACTACACTACTATACACTACACTATACTATACATTACTCTATACACTACTACACTACACTATACACTACACTATACAATACACTCTACACTATACACTACACAATACACTACACTATACACTACACTACTATACACTACACTATACACTACTACACACTACACTATACACTACACTACTATACACTATACACTACACTATGCACTACACTATAAACTACAATATACACTATACTATACACTACACTACTATACACTACACTACTATACACTACACTACTATACACTACATTACTATACACTACACTATACACTACACTACTATACACTACACTATACTACTATACACTACAATAAACGCTACACTATACACTACACTATACACTACTATACACTACACTACTATACACTACACTATACACTACACTATACACTACACTACTGTACACTACACTATACACTACTATACACTACACTATAAACTACACTATACACTACACTATACACTACACTATACACTACACTACTATACACTACACTATACACTACTATACACTACACTATACACTACACACTATACTACACTATACACTACACTACTATACACTACTACACACTACACTACACTATACACTACACTATACACTACACTACTATACACTACACTATACACTACACTACTATACACTACACTATACACTACACACTATACTACACTATACACTACACTACTATACACTACTACACACTACACTACACTATACACTACACTATACACTACACTACTATACACTACACTATACACTACACTACTATACACTACACTATACACT
Organism: Petromyzon marinus; assembly: GCF_048934315.1. Classification (NCBI taxonomy): domain Eukaryota; kingdom Metazoa; phylum Chordata; class Hyperoartia; order Petromyzontiformes; family Petromyzontidae; genus Petromyzon; species Petromyzon marinus. Next base: position 367,178 of record NW_027423368.1, read on the forward strand.
ACACACTACACTACACTATACACTACACTACTATACACTACACTATACACGACACTATACACTACACTATACACTACTATACACTACACTATACACTTCACTACTATACACTACACAATACACTACACTATACACTACACTACTAAACACTACACTACTATAAACTACACTATACACTACTACACTACTATACAATACACTACTATACACTACACTACTGTACACTACACTACTATACACTATACTACTATACACTACATTATACACTACACTATACACTACACTACTATACACTACACTATACACTACTATACACTACACTATACACTACACTATACACTACACTATACACTACACTACACACTACACTACTATACACTACACTATACACTGCTATACAATACACTACTATACACTACACTACTATACACTACACTATACACTACACTACTATACACTACCCTACTATACACTACACTATACACTACACTATACACTACACTGTACACTACACTACTATACACTACACTATACACTACACTATACACTACACTACACTATACACTACTATACACTACACTATACACTACACTACTAAACACTACACTACTATACACTACACTATACACTACACTACACACTACTCTATACACTACTACACTACACTATACACTACACTATACACTACACTATACACTACACTACTATACACTACTACACACTACACTATACACTACACTATACACTACACTATACACTACACTATACACTACACTACTATACACTACACTATACACTACACTATACACTACACTACTATACACTACACACTACACTACACTATACACTACACTACTATACACTACTACACACTACACTATACACTACTATACACTACACTATACACTACTATACACTACACTATACACTACACTATACACTTCACTACTATACACTACACAATACACTACACTATACACTACACTACTATACACTACTATAAACTACACTATACACTACTACACTACTATACAATACACTACTATACACTACACTATACACTACACTACTGTACACTACAGTACTATACACTACACTACTATACACTACACTATACACTACACTACTGTACACTCCACAATACACTACACTATACACTACACTACTATACACTACACTATACACTACACTATACACTACTGCACTATACACTACACTATACACTACACTACTATACACTACATTATACACTACTACACTATACACTACACTATACACTACACACTACACTATGCACTACACTATACACCACACTACTATACACTACACTACTATACACTACACTACACTATACACTACAATATACACTACACTACTATACACTACACTATACACTACTACACTACTATACACTACATTACTATACACTACACTATACACTACTGTACACTACACAATACACTACACTATACACTACACTACTATACACTACACTATACACTACACTACTATACACTACACTATACACTATACACTACACTATACACTACACTACTATACATTACACTATATACTACACTATACACTACACTATACACTACTATACACTACACTGTACACTACACTATACACTACACTACTATACACTACACTACACACTACACTATACACTACACTATATACTACACTAGACACTACACTATACACTACTATACACTACACTACTATACACTACACTGTACACTACACTATACACTACACTGTACACTACACTACTATACACTACACTATACACTACACCACTATACACTACACTATACACTACAATACACTACCATACACTACACTAATATACACTACACTACTATACACTACACTACTATACACTACACTACTATACACTATACTATACATTACTCTATACACTACTACACTACACTATACACTACACAATACACTACACTATACACTACACTACTATACACTACACTATACACTACTACACACTACACTATACACTACACTACTATACACTACACTATGCACTACACTATAAACTACAATATACACTATACTATACACTACACTACTATACACTACACTACTATACACTACATTACTATACACTACACTATACACTACACTACTATACACTACACTATACACTACACTACTATACACTACAATAAACGCTACACTATACACTACACTATACACTACTATACACTACACTACTATACACTACACTATACACTACACTATACACTACACTACTGTACACTACACTATACACTACACTACTATACACTACACTATACACTACACTATACACTACACTATACACTACACTATACACTACACTACTATACACTACACTATACACTACACTACTATACACTACACTATACACTACACACTGTACTACACTATACACTACACTACTATACACTACTACACACTACACTACACTATACACTACACTATACACTACACTACTATACACTACACTATACACTACACTACTATACACTACACTATACACTACACACTATACTACACTATACACTACACTACTATACACTACTACACACTACACTACACTATACACTACACTATACACTACACTACTATACACTACACTATACACTACACTATACACTACACACTACACTACACTATACACTACACTACTATACACGACACTATACACTACACTATACACTACTATACACTACACTATACACTTCACTACTATACACTACACAATACACTACACTATACACTACACTACTAAACACTACACTACTATAAACTACACTATACACTACTACACTAATATACAATACACTACTATACACTACACTATACACTACACTACTGTACACTACACTACTATACACTACACTACTATACACTACATTATACACTACACTATACACTACACTACTATACACTACACTATACACTACTATACACTACACTATACACTACACTATACACTACACTATATACTATACACTACACTACACACTACACTACTATACACTACTATACACTACACTATACACTGCTATACAATACACTACTATACACTACACTACTATACACTACACTATACACTACACTACTATACACTACCCTACTATACACTACACTATACACTACACTATACACTACACTGTACACTACACTACTATACACTACACTATACACTACACTATACACTACACTATACCCTACTATACACTACACTATACACTACACACTACACTATACACTACACTATATACTACAATACTATACACTACACTATACACTACACTACTAAACACTACACTACTATACACTACACTACACTATACACTACACTACACACTACTCTATACACTACTACACTACACTATACACTACACTATACACTACACTATACACTACACTAGTATACACTACTACACACTACACTATACACTACACTATACACTACACTATACACTACACTACTATACACTACACTATACACTACACTATACACTACACTATACACTACACTACTATATACTACACAATACACTACACTATACACTACACTACTATACACTACACTATACACTACTACACACTACACTATACACTACACTACTATACACTACACTATGCACTACACTATAAACTACAATATACACTATACTATACACTACACTACTATACACTACACTACTATACACTACACTACTATACACTACATTACTATACACTACACTATACACTACACTACTATACACTACACTATACACTACACTACTATACACTACAATAAACGCTACACTATACACTACACTATACACTACTATACACTACACTACTATACACTACACTATACACTACACTATACACTACACTACTGTACACTACACTATACTACTATACACTACACTATAAACTACACTATACACTACACTATACACTACACTATACACTACACTATACACTACACTACTATACACTACACTATACACTACACTACTATACACTACACTATACACTACACACTATACTACACTATACACTACACTACTATACACTACTACACACTACACTACACTATACACTACACTACTATACACTACACTATACACTACACTACTATACACTACACTACTATACACTACACACTATACTACACTATACACTACACTACTATACACTACTACACACTACACTACACTATACACTACACTATACACTACACTATACACTACACTACTATACACTACACTATACACTACACTACTATACACTACACTATACACTACACTACACTATACACTACACTACTATACACTACACTATACACGACACTATACACTACACTATACACTACTATACACTACACTATACACTTCACTACTATACACTACACAATACACTACACTATACACTACACTACTAAACACTACACTACTATAAACTACACTATACACTACTACACTACTATACAATACACTACTATACACTACACTATACACTACACTACTGTACACTACACTACTATACACTACACTACTATACACTACACTATACACTACACTACTAAACACTACACTATACACTACTATACACTACACTATACACTACACTACACTATACACTACACTACACACTACACTACTATACACTACTATACACTACACTATACACTGCTATACAATACACTACTATACACTACACTACTATACACTACACTATACACTACACTACTATACACTACCCTACTATACACTACACTATACACTACACTATACACTACACTGTACACTACACTACTATACACTACACTATACACTACACTATACACTACACTACACTATACACTACTATACACTACACTATACACTATACACTACACACTACACTATACACTACACTATATACTACAATACTATACACTACACTATACACTACACTACTAAACACTACACTACTATACACTACACTATACACTACACTACACACTACTCTATACACTACTACACTACACTATACACTACACTATACACTACACTATACACTACACTAGTATACACTACTACACACTACACTATACACTACACTATACACTACACTATACACTACACTACTATACACTACACTATACACTACACTATACACTACACTATACACTACACTACTATACACTACACACTACACTACACTATACACTACACTACTATACACTACTACACACTACACTATACACTACACTATACACTACACTACTATACACTACACTATACACTACTATACACTACACTATACACTACACTATACACTTCACTACTATACACTACACAATACACTACACTATACACTACACTACTATACACTACTATAAACTACACTATACACTACTACACTACTATACACTACACTATACACTACACTACTGTACACTACATTACTATACACTACACTACTATACACTACACTATACACTACACTACTGTACACTCCACAATACACTACACTATACACTACACTACTATACACTACACTATACACTACACTACTATACACTACACTATACACTACACTATACACTACACTATACACTACTATACACTACACTATACACTACTATAAACTACACTATACACTACTACACTACTATACACTACACTATACACTACACTACTGTACACTACATTACTATACACTACACTACTATACACTACACTATACACTACACTACTGTACACTCCACAATACACTACACTATACACTACACTACTATACACTACACTATACACTATACACTACACTATACACTACACTACTATACACTACACTATATACTACACTATACACTACACTATACACTACTATACACTACACTGTACACTACACTATACACTACACTACTATACACTACACTACACACTACACTATACACTACACTATATACTACACTAGACACTACACTATACACTACTATACACTACACTACTATACACTACACTGTACACAACACTATACACTACACTGTACACTACACTACTATACACTACACTATACACTACACCACTATACACTACACTATACACTACAATACACTACCATACACTACACTAATATACACTACACTACTATACACTACACTACTATACACTACACTACTATACACTATACTATACATTACTCTATACACTACTACACTACACTATACACTACACAATACACTACACTATACACTACACTACTATACACTACACTATACACTACTACACACTACACTATACACTACACTACTATACACTACACTATGCACTACACTATAAACTACAATATACACTATACTATACACTACACTACTATACACTACACTACTATACACTACATTACTATACACTACACTATACACTACACTACTATACACTACACTATACACTACACTACTATACACTACAATAAACGCTACACTATACACTACACTATACACTACTATACACTACACTACTATACACTACACTATACACTACACTATACACTACACTACTGTACACTACACTATACACTACACTACTATACACTACACTATAAACTACACTATACACTACACTACTATACACTACACTATACACTACACTACTATACACTACACTATACACTACACACTATACTACACTATACACTACACTACTATACACTACTACACACTACACTACACTATACACTACACTATACACTACACTACTATACACTACACTATACACTACACTACTATACACTACACTATACACTACACACTATACTACACTATACACTACACTACTATACACTACTACACACTACACTACACTATACACTACACTATACACTACACTACTATACACTACACTATACACTACACTACTATACACTACACTATACACTACACACTACACTACACTATACACTACACTACTATACACTACACTATACACGACACTATACACTACACTATACACTACTATACACTACACTATACACTTCACTACTATACACTACACAATACACTACACTATACACTACACTACTAAACACTACACTACTATAAACTACACTATACACTACTACACTAATATACAATACACTACTATACACTACACTATACACTACACTACTGTACACTACACTACTATACACTACACTACTATACACTACATTATACACTACACTATACACTACACTACTATACACTACACTATACACTACTATACACTACACTATACACTACACTATACACTACACTATACACTATACACTACACTACACACTACACTACTATACACTACTATACACTACACTATACACTGCTATACAATACACTACTATACACTACACTACTATACACTACACTATACACTACACTACTATACACTACCCTACTATACACTACACTATACACTACACTATACACTACACTGTACACTACACTACTATACACTACACTATACACTACACTATACACTACACTATACACTACTATACACTACACTATACACTATACACTACACACTACACTATACACTACACTATATACTACAATACTATACACTACACTATACACTACACTACTAAACACTACACTACTATACACTACACTATACACTACACTACACACTACTCTATACACTACTACACTACACTATACACTACACTATACACTACACTATACACTACACTAGTATACACTACTACACACTACACTATACACTACACTATACACTACACTATACACTACACTACTATACACTACACTATACACTACACTATACACTACACTATACACTACACTACTATATACTACACACTACACTACACTATACACTACACTACTATACACTACTACACACTACACTATACACTACACTATACACTACACTACTATACACTACATTATACACTACTACACTATACACTACACTATACACTACACACTACACTATGCACTACACTATACACCACACTACTATACACTACACTACTATACACTACACTACACTATACACTACAATATACACTACACTACTATACACTACACTATACACTACTACACTACTATACACTACATTAATATACACTACACTGTACACTACACTACTGTACACTACACAATACACTACACTATACACTACACTACTATACACTACACTATACACTACACTACTATACACTACACTATACACTATACACTACACTATACACTACACTACTATACACTACACTATATACTACACTATACACTACACTATACACTACTATACACTACACTGTACACTACACTATACACTACACTACTATACACTACACTACACACTACACTATACACTACACTATATACTACACTAGACACTACACTATACACTACTATACACTACACTACTATACACTACACTGTACACTACACTATACACTACACTGTACACTACACTACTATACACTACACTATACACTACACCACTATACACTACACTATACACTACAATACACTACCATACACTACACTAATATACACTACACTACTATACACTACACTACTATACACTACTCTACTATACACTACACTATACTATACATTACTCTATACACTACTACACTACACTATACACTACACAATACACTACACTATACACTACACTACTATACACTACACTATACACTACTACACACTACACTATACACTACACTACTATACACTACACTATGCACTACACTATAAACTACAATATACACTATACTATACACTACACTACTATACACTACACTACTATACACTACACTACTATACACTACATTACTATACACTACACTATACACTACACTACTATACACTACACTATACACTACACTACTATACACTACAATAAACGCTACACTATACACTACACTATACACTACTATACACTACACTACTATACACTACACTATACACTACACTATACACTACACTACTGTACACTACACTATACACTACACTACTATACACTACACTATAAACTACACTATACACTACACTACTATACACTACACTATAAACTACACTATACACTACACTATACACTACACTATACACTACACTATACACTACACTACTATACACTACACTATACACTACACACTATACTACACTATACACTACACTACTATACACTACTACACACTACACTACACTATACACTACACTATACACTACACTACTATACACTACACTATACACTACACTACTATACACTACACTATACACTACACACTATACTACACTATACACTACACTACTATACACTACTACACACTACACTACACTATACACTACACTATACACTACACTACTATACACTACACTATACACTACACTACTATACACTACACTATACACTACACACTACACTACACTATACACTACACTACTATACACTACACTATACACGACACTATACACTACACTATACACTACTATACACTACACTATACACTTCACTACTATACACTACACAATACACTACACTATACACTACACTACTAAACACTACACTACTATAAACTACACTATACACTACTACACTACTATACAATACACTACTATACACTACACTATACACTACACTACTGTACACTACACTACTATACACTACACTACTATACACTACATTATACACTACACTATACACTACACTACTATACACTACACTATACACTACTATACACTACACTATACACTACACTATACACTACACTACACACTACACTACTATACACTACTATACACTACACTATACACTGCTATACAATACACTACTATACACTACACTACTATACACTACACTATACACTACACTACTATACACTTCCCTACTATACACTACACTATACACTACACTATACACTACACTGTACACTACACTACTATACACTACACTATACACTACACTATACACTACACTACACTATACACTACTATACACTACACTATACACTATACACTACACACTACACTATACACTACACTATATACTACAATACTATACACTACACTATACACTACACTACTAAACACTACACTACTATACACTACACTATACACTACACTACACACTACTCTATACACTACTACACTACACTATACACTACACTATACACTACACTATACACTACACTACTGTACACTCCACAATACACTACACTATACACTACACTACTATACACTACACTATACACTACACTACTATACACTACACTATACACTACTATACACTACACTATACACTACTATAAACTACACTATACACTACTACACTACTATACACTACACTATACACTACACTACTGTACACTACATTACTATACACTACACTACTATACACTACACTATACACTACACTACTGTACACTCCACAATACACTACACTATACACTACACTACTATACACTACACTATACACTACACTATACACTACACTATACACTACACTATACACTGCTATACACTACACTATACACTACTATACACTACACTATATACTACACTATACACTAGACTATACACTACTATACACTACACTGTACACTACACTATACACTACACTATACACTACACTACTATACACTACACTACACACTACACTATACACTACACTATATACTACACTAGACACTACACTATACACTACTATACACTACACTACTATACACTACACTGTACACTACACTATACACTACACTGTACACTACACTACTATACACTACACTATACACTACACTACTATACACTACACTATACACTACAATACACTACTATACACTACACTAATATACACTAAACCACTATACACTACACTACTATACACTACACTATACACTACACTACTATACACTACACTATACACTACATTATACACTACTCTATACACTACTACACTACACTATACACTACACTATACAATACACTCTACACTATACACTACACAATACACTACACTACTATACACTACACTATACACTACTACACACTACACTATACACTACACTACTATACACTACACTATGCACTACACTATACACTACACTATACACTATACTATACACTACACTACTATACACTACACTACTATACACTACACTACTATACACTACACTACTATACACTACATTACTATACACTATACACTACACTACTATACACTACACTATACACTACACTACTATACACTACAATAAACGCTACACTATACACTACACTATACACTACTATACATTACACTACTATACACTACACTATACACTACACTATACACTACACTACTTTACACTACACTACTATACACTACACTATACACTATACACTACACTACACACTACACTATACACTACACTATACACTACACTATACACTACACTACACTACTATACACTACACTATACACTACACTACTATACACTACACTATACACTACACACTACACTACACTATACACTACACTACTATACACTACTACACACTACACTATACACTACACTATACACTACACTATACACTACACTATACACTACACTATACACTACTATACACTACACTATACACTACACTATACACTTCACTACTATACACTACACTATACACTACACTACTATACACTACACTATACACTACACTATACACTACACTATACACTACACTACTATACACTACACTATACACTACACTATACACTACACTATACACTACTATACACTACACTATACACTTCACTACTATACACTACACAATACACTACACTATACACTACACTACTATACACTACACTACTATAAACTACACTATACACTACTACACTACTATACAATACACTACTATACACTACACTATACACTACACTACTGTACACTACACAATACACTACACTATACACTACTATACACTACACTATACACTACACTACTATACACTACACTATACACTACACTATACACTACACTACTATACACTACACTAT
>NW_027423368.1:391706-461706 GCF_048934315.1 Petromyzon marinus
GCACTGTCACCATAGACTCAGCACTGTCATAGACTCAGCACTGTCATAGACTCAGCACTGCCCATAGACTCAGCACTGTCACCATAGACTCAGCACTGTCATAGACTCAGCACTGTCATAGACTCAGCACTGTCATAGACTCAGCACTGTCACCATAGACTCAGCACTGTCATAGACTCAGCACTGTCATAGACTCAGCACTGTCACCATAGACTCAGCACTGTCATAGACTCAGCACTGTCATAGACTCAGCACTGTCATAGACTCAGCACTGCCCATAGACTCAGCACTGTCACCATAGACTCAGCACTGTCATAGACTCAGCACTGTCATAGACTCAGCACTGTCATAGACTCAGCACTGTCACCATAGACTCAGCACTGTCATAGACTCAGCACTGTCACCATAGACTCAGCACTGTCATAGACTCAGCACTGTCATAGACTCAGCACTGTCACCATAGACTCAGCACTGTCATAGACTCAGCACTGTCATAGACTCAGCACTGTCACCATAGACTCAGCACTGCCCATAGACTCAGCACTGTCATAGACTCAGCACTGTCATAGACTCAGCACTGTCACCATAGACTCAGCACTGTCATAGACTCAGCACTGTCATAGACTCAGCACTGTCACCATAGACTCAGCACTGTCATAGACTCAGCACTGTCATAGACTCAGCACTGTCATAGACTCAGCACTGCCATAGACTCAGCACTGTCACCATAGACTCAGCACTGTCACCATAGACTCAGCACTGTCATAGACTCAGCACTGTCACAATAGACTCAGCACTGTCACCATAGACTCAGCACTATCACCATAGACTCAGCACTGTCATAGACTCAGCACTGTCATAGACTCAGCACTGTCATAGACTCAGCACTGTCACCATAGACTCAGCACTGTCATAGACTCAGCACTGTCATAAACTCAGCACTGTCATAGACTCAGCACTGTCACCATAGACTCAGCACTGTCATAGACTCAGCACTGTCATAAACTCAGCACTGTCATAGACTCAGCACTGTCACCATAGACTCAGCACTGCCCATAGACTCAGCACTGTCACCATAGACTCAGCACTGTCATAGACTCAGCACTGTCATAGACTCAGCACTGTCACCATAGACTCAGCACTGTCATAGACTCAGCACTGTCATAGACTCAGCACTGTCACCATAGACTCAGCACTGTCATAGACTCAGCACTGTCATAGACTCAGCACTGTCACCATAGACTCAGCACTGTCATAGACTCAGCACTGTCATAGACTCAGCACTGCCCATAGACTCAGCACTGTCACCATAGACTCAGCACTGTCATAGACTCAGCACTGTCATAGACTCAGCACTGTCATAGACTCAGCACTGTCACCATAGACTCAGCACTGTCATAGACTCAGCACTGTCATAGACTCAGCACTGTCACCATAGACTCAGCACTGTCATAGACTCAGCACTGTCATAGACTCAGCACTGTCACCATAGACTCAGCACTGTCATAGACTCAGCACTGTCATAGACTCAGCACTGTCACCATAGACTCAGCACTGCCCATAGACTCAGCACTGTCATAGACTCAGCACTGTCATAGACTCAGCACTGTCACCATAGACTCAGCACTGTCATAGACTCAGCACTGTCATAGACTCAGCACTGTCACCATAGACTCAGCACTGTCATAGACTCAGCACTGTCATAGACTCAGCACTGTCATAGACTCAGCACTGCCATAGACTCAGCACTGTCACCATAGACTCAGCACTGTCACCATAGACTCAGCACTGTCATAGACTCAGCACTGTCATAGACTCAGCACTGTCACCATAGACTCAGCACTATCACCATAGACTCAGCACTGTCATAGACTCAGCACTGTCATAGACTCAGCACTGTCATAGACTCAGCACTGTCACCATAGACTCAGCACTGTCATAGACTCAGCACTGTCATAAACTCAGCACTGTCATAGACTCAGCACTGTCACCATAGACTCAGCACTGTCATAGACTCAGCACTGTCATAAACTCAGCACTGTCATAGACTCAGCACTGTCACCATAGACTCAGCACTGCCCATAGACTCAGCACTGTCATAGACTCAGCACTGTCATAGACTCAGCACTGTCACCATAGACTCAGCACTGTCATAGACTCAGCACTGTCATAGACTCAGCACTGTCATAAACTCAGCACTGTCATAGACTCAGCACTGTCATAGACTCAGCACTGTCATAAACTCAGCACTGTCATAGACTCAGCACTGTCACCATAGACTCAGCACTGTCATAGACTCAGCACTGTCATAGACTCAGCACTGTCACCATAGACTCAGCACTGTCATAGACTCAGCACTGTCATAGACTCAGCACTGTCATAGACTCAGCACTGTCATATTCTCAGCACTATCATAGACTCAGCACTGTCATAGACTCAGCACTGTCATAGACTCAGCACTGTCACCATAGACTCAGCACTGTCATAGACTCAGCACTGTCATAGACTCAGCACTGTCATACACTCAGCACTGTCATAGACTCAACACTGTCATAGACTCAGCACTGTCATAGACTCAGCACTGTCATAGACTCAGCACTGTCATAGACTCAGCACTGTCACCATAGACTCAGCACTGTCATAGACTCAGCACTGTCATAGACTCAGCACTGTCACCATAGACTCAGCACTGTCATAGACTCAGCACTGTCATAGACTCAGCACTGCCATAGACTCAGCACTGTCACCATAGACTCAGCACTGTCACCATAGACTCAGCACTGTCATAGACTCAGCACTGTCATAGACTCAGCACTGTCATAGACTCAGCACTGTCACCATAGACTCAGCACTGTCATAGACTCAGCACTGTCATAAACTCAGCACTGTCATAGACTCAGCACTGTCACCATAGACTCAGCACTGTCATAGACTCAGCACTGTCATAAACTCAGCACTGTCATAGACTCAGCACTGTCACCATAGACTCAGCACTGCCCATAGACTCAGCACTGTCATAGACTCAGCACTGTCATAGACTCAGCACTGTCACCATAGACTCAGCACTGTCATAGACTCAGCACTGTCATAGACTCAGCACTGTCATAAACTCAGCACTGTCATAGACTCAGCACTGTCATAGACTCAGCACTGTCATAAACTCAGCACTGTCATAGACTCAGCACTGTCACCATAGACTCAGCACTGTCATAGACTCAGCACTGTCATAGACTCAGCACTGTCACCATAGACTCAGCACTGTCATAGACTCAGCACTGTCATAGACTCAGCACTGTCATATTCTCAGCACTATCATAGACTCAGCACTGTCATAGACTCAGCACTGTCATAGACTCAGCACTGTCACCATAGACTCAGCACTGTCATAGACTCAGCACTGTCATAGACTCAGCACTGTCATACACTCAGCACTGTCATAGACTCAACACTGTCATAGACTCACTACTGTCATAGACTCAGCACTGTCATAGACTCAGGACTATCATAGACTCAGCACTGTCACCATAGACTCAGCACTGTCATAGACTCAGCACTGTCATAGACTCAGCACTGTCATAGACCCAGCACTGTCATAGACTCAGCACTGTCATAGACTCAGCACTGTCATAGACTCAGCACTGTCACCATAGACTCAGCACTGTCATAGACTCAGCACTGCCATAGACTCAGCACTGCCATAGACTCAGCACTGTCATAGACTCAGCACTGTCATAGACTCAGCACTGCCACCATAGACTCAGCACTGTCATAGACTCAGCACTGCCATAGACTCAGCACTGCCACCATAGACTCAGCACTGTCATAGACTCAGCACTGTCATAGACTCAGCACTGCCATAGACTCAGCACTGCCACCATAGACTCAGCACTGTCATAGACTCAGCACTGTCATAGACTCAGCACTGTCACCATAGACTCAGCACTGTCATAGACTCAGCACTGTCATAGACTCAGCACTGTCATAGACTCAGCACTGCCACCATAGACTCAGCACTGTCATAGACTCAGCACTGTCATAGACTCAGCACTGTCACCATAGACTCAGCACTGTCACCATAGACTCAGCACTGCCCATAGACTCAGCACTGTCACCATAGACTCAGCACTGTCATAGACTCAGCACTGTCATAGACTCAGCACTGTCATAGACTCAGCATTGCCATAGACTCACTACTGTCATAGACTCAGCACTGTCACCATAGACTCAGCACTGTCATAGACTCAGCACTGTCATAGACTCAGCACTGTCACCATAGACTCAGCACTGTCATAGACTCAGCACTGTCATAGACTCAGCACTGCCCATAGACTCAGCACTGTCACCATAGACTCAGCACTGTCATAGACTCAGCACTGCCATAGACTCAGCACTGTCATAGACTCAGCACTGTCACCATAGACTCAGCACTGTCATAGACTCAGCACTGTCATAGACTCAGCACTGTCACCATAGACTCAGCACTGTCATAGACTCAGCACTGTCATAGACTCAACACTGTCATAGACTCAGCACTGTCATAGACTCAGCACTGCCATAGACTCAGCACTGTCATAGACTCAGCACTGCCATAGACTCAGCACTGTCACCATAGACTCAGCACTGTCATAGACTCAGCACTGTCATAGACTCAGCACTGCCCATAGACTCAGCACTGTCACCATAGACTCAGCACTGTCATAGACTCAGCACTGTCATAGACTCAGCACTGTCATAGACTCAGCACTGTCACCATAGACTCAGCACTGTCATAGACTCAGCACTGTCATAGACTCAGCACTGTCACCATAGACTCAGCACTGTCATAGACTCAGCACTGTCATAGACTCAGCACTGTCATAGACTCAGCACTGCCCATAGACTCAGCACTGTCACCATAGACTCAGCACTGTCATAGACTCAGCACTGTCATAGACTCAGCACTGTCATAGACTCAGCACTGTCACCATAGACTCAGCACTGTCATAGACTCAGCACTGTCACCATAGACTCAGCACTGTCATAGACTCAGCACTGTCACCATAGACTCAGCACTGTCACCATAGACTCAGCACTGTCATAGACTCAGCACTGTCACCATAGACTCAGCACTGTCACCATAGACTCAGCACTGCCCATAGACTCAGCACTGTCATAGACTCAGCACTGTCATAGACTCAGCACTGTCACCATAGACTCAGCACTGTCATAGACTCAGCACTGTCATAGACTCAGCACTGTCACCATAGACTCAGCACTGTCATAGACTCAGCACTGTCATAGACTCAGCACTGTCATAGACTCAGCACTGCCATAGACTCAGCACTGTCACCATAGACTCAGCACTGTCACCATAGACTCAGCACTGTCATAGACTCAGCACTGTCATAGACTCAGCACTGTCACAATAGACTCAGCACTGTCACCATAGACTCAGCACTATCACCATAGACTCAGCACTGTCATAGACTCAGCACTGTCATAGACTCAGCACTGTCACCATAGACTCAGCACTGTCATAGACTCAGCACTGTCATAAACTCAGCACTGTCATAGACTCAGCACTGTCACCATAGACTCAGCACTGTCATAGACTCAGCACTGTCATAAACTCAGCACTGTCATAGACTCAGCACTGTCACCATAGACTCAGCACTGCCCATAGACTCAGCACTGTCACCATAGACTCAGCACTGTCATAGACTCAGCACTGTCATAGACTCAGCACTGTCACCATAGACTCAGCACTGTCATAGACTCAGCACTGTCATAGACTCAGCACTGTCACCATAGACTCAGCACTGTCATAGACTCAGCACTGTCATAGACTCAGCACTGTCACCATAGACTCAGCACTGTCATAGACTCAGCACTGTCATAGACTCAGCACTGCCCATAGACTCAGCACTGTCACCATAGACTCAGCACTGTCATAGACTCAGCACTGTCATAGACTCAGCACTGTCATAGACTCAGCACTGTCACCATAGACTCAGCACTGTCATAGACTCAGCACTGTCATAGACTCAGCACTGTCACCATAGACTCAGCACTGTCATAGACTCAGCACTGTCATAGACTCAGCACTGTCACCATAGACTCAGCACTGTCATAGACTCAGCACTGTCATAGACTCAGCACTGTCACCATAGACTCAGCACTGCCCATAGACTCAGCACTGTCATAGACTCAGCACTGTCATAGACTCAGCACTGTCACCATAGACTCAGCACTGTCATAGACTCAGCACTGTCATAGACTCAGCACTGTCACCATAGACTCAGCACTGTCATAGACTCAGCACTGTCATAGACTCAGCACTGTCATAGACTCAGCACTGCCATAGACTCAGCACTGTCACCATAGACTCAGCACTGTCACCATAGACTCAGCACTGTCATAGACTCAGCACTGTCATAGACTCAGCACTGTCACCATAGACTCAGCACTATCACCATAGACTCAGCACTGTCATAGACTCAGCACTGTCATAGACTCAGCACTGTCATAGACTCAGCACTGTCACCATAGACTCAGCACTGTCATAGACTCAGCACTGTCATAAACTCAGCACTGTCATAGACTCAGCACTGTCACCATAGACTCAGCACTGTCATAGACTCAGCACTGTCATAAACTCAGCACTGTCATAGACTCAGCACTGTCACCATAGACTCAGCACTGCCCATAGACTCAGCACTGTCATAGACTCAGCACTGTCATAGACTCAGCACTGTCACCATAGACTCAGCACTGTCATAGACTCAGCACTGTCATAGACTCAGCACTGTCATAAACTCAGCACTGTCATAGACTCAGCACTGTCATAGACTCAGCACTGTCATAAACTCAGCACTGTCATAGACTCAGCACTGTCACCATAGACTCAGCACTGTCATAGACTCAGCACTGTCATAGACTCAGCACTGTCACCATAGACTCAGCACTGTCATAGACTCAGCACTGTCATAGACTCAGCACTGTCATAGACTCAGCACTGTCATATTCTCAGCACTATCATAGACTCAGCACTGTCATAGACTCAGCACTGTCATAGACTCAGCACTGTCACCATAGACTCAGCACTGTCATAGACTCAGCACTGTCATAGACTCAGCACTGTCATACACTCAGCACTGTCATAGACTCAACACTGTCATAGACTCAGCACTGTCATAGACTCAGCACTGTCATAGACTCAGCACTGTCATAGACTCAGCACTGTCACCATAGACTCAGCACTGTCATAGACTCAGCACTGTCATAGACTCAGCACTGTCACCATAGACTCAGCACTGTCATAGACTCAGCACTGTCATAGACTCAGCACTGCCATAGACTCAGCACTGTCACCATAGACTCAGCACTGTCACCATAGACTCAGCACTGTCATAGACTCAGCACTGTCATAGACTCAGCACTGTCATAGACTCAGCACTGTCACCATAGACTCAGCACTGTCATAGACTCAGCACTGTCATAAACTCAGCACTGTCATAGACTCAGCACTGTCACCATAGACTCAGCACTGTCATAGACTCAGCACTGTCATAAACTCAGCACTGTCATAGACTCAGCACTGTCACCATAGACTCAGCACTGCCCATAGACTCAGCACTGTCATAGACTCAGCACTGTCATAGACTCAGCACTGTCACCATAGACTCAGCACTGTCATAGACTCAGCACTGTCATAGACTCAGCACTGTCATAAACTCAGCACTGTCATAGACTCAGCACTGTCATAGACTCAGCACTGTCATAAACTCAGCACTGTCATAGACTCAGCACTGTCACCATAGACTCAGCACTGTCATAGACTCAGCACTGTCATAGACTCAGCACTGTCACCATAGACTCAGCACTGTCATAGACTCAGCACTGTCATAGACTCAGCACTGTCATATTCTCAGCACTATCATAGACTCAGCACTGTCATAGACTCAGCACTGTCATAGACTCAGCACTGTCACCATAGACTCAGCACTGTCATAGACTCAGCACTGTCATAGACTCAGCACTGTCATACACTCAGCACTGTCATAGACTCAACACTGTCATAGACTCAGCACTGTCATAGACTCAGCACTGTCATAGACTCAGGACTATCATAGACTCAGCACTGTCACCATAGACTCAGCACTGTCATAGACTCAGCACTGTCATAGACCCAGCACTGTCATAGACTCAGCACTGTCATAGACTCAGCACTGTCATAGACTCAGCACTGTCACCATAGACTCAGCACTGTCATAGACTCAGCACTGCCATAGACTCAGCACTGCCATAGACTCAGCACTGTCATAGACTCAGCACTGTCATAGACTCAGCACTGCCACCATAGACTCAGCACTGTCATAGACTCAGCACTGCCATAGACTCAGCACTGCCACCATAGACTCAGCACTGTCATAGACTCAGCACTGTCATAGACTCAGCACTGCCATAGACTCAGCACTGCCACCATAGACTCAGCACTGTCATAGACTCAGCACTGTCATAGACTCAACACTCTCATAGACTCAGCACTGTCATAGACTCAGCACTGTCATAGACTCAGCACTGTCATAGACTCAGCACTGTCATAGACTCAGCACTGCCACCATAGACTCAGCACTGTCATAGACTCAGCACTGTCATAGACTCAGCACTGTCACCATAGACTCAGCACTGTCATAGACTTAGCACTGTCATAGACTCAGCACTGTCATAGACTCAGCACTGTCATCGACTCAGCACTGTCATAGACTCAGCACTGCTATAGACTCAGCACTGTCATAGACTCAGCATTGCCATAGACTCACTACTGTCATAGACTCAGCACCGTCATAGACTCAGCACTGCCATAGACTCAGCACTGTCACCATAGACTCAGCACTGTCATAGACCCAGCACTGTCATAGACTCAGCACTGTCATAAACTCAGCACTGTCATAGACTCAGCACTGTCACCATAGACTCAGCACTGTCATAGACTCAGCACTGCCATAGACTCAGCACTGTCATAGACTCAGCACTGTCATAGACTCAGCACTGCCACCATAGACTCAGCACTGCCATAGACTCAGCACTGTCATAGACTCAGCACTGTCATAGACTCAGCACTGCCACCATAGACTCAGCACTGTCATAGACTCAGCACTGCCATAGACTCAGCACTGCCACCATAGACTCAGCACTGTCATAGACTCAGCACTGTCATAGACTCAGCACTGCCATAGACTCAGAACTGCCACCATAGACTCAGCACTGTCATAGACTCAGCACTGTCATAGACTCAACACTCTCATAGACTCAGCACTGTCACCATAGACTCAGCACTGTCATAGACTCAGCACTGTCATAGACTCAGCACTGCCCATAGACTCAGCACTGTCACAGACTCAGCGCTGTCATAGACTCAGCACTGTCATAGACTCAGCACTGTCATAGACTCAGCACTGCCACCATAGACTCAGCACTGTCATAGACTCAGCACTGTCATAGACTCAGCACTGTCACCATAGACTCAGCACTGTCATAGACTTAGCACTGTCATAGACTCAGCACTGTCATAGACTCAGCACTGTCATCGACTCAGCACTGTCATAGACTCAGCACTGCCATAGACTCAGCACTGTCATAGACTCAGCATTGCCATAGACTCACTACTGTCATAGACTCAGCACCGTCATAGACTCAGCACTGCCATAGACTCAGCACTGTCACCATAGACTCAGCACTGTCATAGACTCAGCACTGTCATAGACTCAGCACTGTCACCATAGACTCAGCACTGTCATAGACTCAGCACTGTCATAGACTCAGCACTGCCATAGACTCAGCACTGTCATAGACTCAGCACTGCCATAGACTCAGCACTGTCATAGACTCAGCACTGCCATAGACTCAGCACTGCCATAGACTCAGCACTGTCATAGACTCAGCACTGTCATAGACTCAGCACTGCCACCATAGACTCAGCACTGTCATAGACTCAGCACTGCCATAGACTCAGCACTGCCACCATAGACTCAGCACTGTCATAGACTTAGCACTGTCATAGACTCAGCACTGCCATAGACTCAGCACTGCCACCATAGACTCAGCACTGTCATAGACTCAGCACTGTCATAGACTCAACACTGTCATAGACTCAGCACTGTCATAGACTCAGCACTGTCACCATAGACTCAGCACTGTCATAGACTCAGCACTGTCATAGACTCAGCACTGTCACCATAGACTCAGCACTGTCACCATAGACTCAGCACTGTCATAGACTCAGCACTGTCATGGACTCAGCACTGTCATAGACTCAGCACTGTCATAGACTCAGCACTGTCATAGACTCAGCACTGTCACCATAGTCTCAGCACTGTCATAGACTCAACACTGTCATAGACTCAGCACTGCCATAGACTCAGCACTGTCATAGACTCAGCACTGCCATAGACTCAGCACTGTCACCCATAGACTCAGCACTGTCACCATAGACTCAGCACTGTCATAGACTCAGCACTGTCATAGCTCAGCACTGTCATAGACCCAGCACTGTCACCATAGACTCAGCACTGTCATAGACTCAGCACTGTCATAGACTCAGCACTGTCACCATAGACTCAGCACTGTCATAGACTCAGCACTGTCATAGACTCAGCACTGTCACCATAGACTCAGCACTGTCATAGACTCAGCACTGTCATAGACTCAGCACTGTCACCATAGACTCAGCACTGTCATAGACTCAGCACTGTCATAGACTCAGCACTGTCACCATAGACTCAGCACTGCCCATAGACTCAGCACTGTCATAGACTCAGCACTGTCATAGACTCAGCACTGTCACCATAGACTCAGCACTGTCATAGACTCAGCACTGTCATAGACTCAGCACTGTCACCATAGACTCAGCACTGTCATAGACTCAGCACTGTCATAGACTCAGCACTGTCATAGACTCAGCACTGCCATATACTCAGCACTGTCACCATAGACTCAGCACTGTCACCATAGACTCAGCACTGTCATAGACTCAGCACTGTCATAGACTCAGCACTGTCACCATAGACTCAGCACTATCACCATAGACTCAGCACTGTCATAGACTCAGCACTGTCATAGACTCAGCACTGTCATAGACTCAGCACTGTCACCATAGACTCAGCACTGTCATAGACTCAGCACTGTCATAAACTCAGCACTGTCATAGACTCAGCACTGTCACCATAGACTCAGCACTGTCATAGACTCAGCACTGTCATAAACTCAGCACTGTCATAGACTCAGCACTGTCACCATAGACTCAGCACTGCCCATAGACTCAGCACTGTCATAGACTCAGCACTGTCATAGACTCAGCACTGTCACCATAGACTCAGCACTGTCATAGACTCAGCACTGTCATAGACTCAGCACTGTCATAAACTCAGCACTGTCATAGACTCAGCACTGTCATAGACTCAGCACTGTCATAAACTCAGCACTGTCATAGACTCAGCACTGTCACCATAGACTCAGCACTGTCATAGACTCAGCACTGTCATAGACTCAGCACTGTCACCATAGACTCAGCACTGTCATAGACTCAGCACTGTCATAGACTCAGCACTGTCATATTCTCAGCACTATCATAGACTCAGCACTGTCATAGACTCAGCACTGTCATAGACTCAGCACTGTCACCATAGACTCAGCACTGTCATAGACTCAGCACTGTCATAGACTCAGCACTGTCATACACTCAGCACTGTCATAGACTCAACACTGTCATAGACTCAGCACTGTCATAGACTCAGCACTGTCATAGACTCAGCACTGTCATAGACTCAGCACTGTCACCATAGACTCAGCACTGTCATAGACTCAGCACTGTCATAGACTCAGCACTGTCACCATAGACTCAGCACTGTCATAGACTCAGCACTGTCATAGACTCAGCACTGCCATAGACTCAGCACTGTCACCATAGACTCAGCACTGTCACCATAGACTCAGCACTGTCATAGACTCAGCACTGTCATAGACTCAGCACTGTCATAGACTCAGCACTGTCACCATAGACTCAGCACTGTCATAGACTCAGCACTGTCATAAACTCAGCACTGTCATAGACTCAGCACTGTCACCATAGACTCAGCACTGTCATAGACTCAGCACTGTCATAAACTCAGCACTGTCATAGACTCAGCACTGTCACCATAGACTCAGCACTGCCCATAGACTCAGCACTGTCATAGACTCAGCACTGTCATAGACTCAGCACTGTCACCATAGACTCAGCACTGTCATAGACTCAGCACTGTCATAGACTCAGCACTGTCATAAACTCAGCACTGTCATAGACTCAGCACTGTCATAGACTCAGCACTGTCATAAACTCAGCACTGTCATAGACTCAGCACTGTCACCATAGACTCAGCACTGTCATAGACTCAGCACTGTCATAGACTCAGCACTGTCACCATAGACTCAGCACTGTCATAGACTCAGCACTGTCATAGACTCAGCACTGTCATATTCTCAGCACTATCATAGACTCAGCACTGTCATAGACTCAGCACTGTCATAGACTCAGCACTGTCACCATAGACTCAGCACTGTCATAGACTCAGCACTGTCATAGACTCAGCACTGTCATACACTCAGCACTGTCATAGACTCAACACTGTCATAGACTCAGCACTGTCATAGACTCAGCACTGTCATAGACTCAGGACTATCATAGACTCAGCACTGTCACCATAGACTCAGCACTGTCATAGACTCAGCACTGTCATAGACTCAGCACTGTCATAGACCCAGCACTGTCATAGACTCAGCACTGTCATAGACTCAGCACTGTCATAGACTCAGCACTGTCACCATAGACTCAGCACTGTCATAGACTCAGCACTGCCATAGACTCAGCACTGCCATAGACTCAGCACTGTCATAGACTCAGCACTGTCATAGACTCAGCACTGCCACCATAGACTCAGCACTGTCATAGACTCAGCACTGCCATAGACTCAGCACTGCCACCATAGACTCAGCACTGTCATAGACTCAGCACTGTCATAGACTCAGCACTGCCATAGACTCAGCACTGCCACCATAGACTCAGCACTGTCATAGACTCAGCACTGTCATAGACTCAACACTGTCATAGACTCAGCACTGTCATAGACTCAGCACTGTCATAGACTCAGCACTGTCATAGACTCAGCACTGCCACCATAGACTCAGCACTGTCATAGACTCAGCACTGTCATAGACTCAGCACTGTCACCATAGACTCAGCACTGTCATAGACTTAGCACTGTCATAGACTCAGCACTGTCATAGACTCAGCACTGTCATCGACTCAGCACTGTCATAGACTCAGCACTGCTATAGACTCAGCACTGTCATAGACTCAGCATTGCCATAGACTCACTACTGTCATAGACTCAGCACCGTCATAGACTCAGCACTGCCATAGACTCAGCACTGTCACCATAGACTCAGCACTGTCATAGACCCAGCACTGTCATAGACTCAGCACTGTCATAAACTCAGCACTGTCATAGACTCAGCACTGTCACCATAGACTCAGCACTGTCATAGACTCAGCACTGCCATAGACTCAGCACTGTCATAGACTCAGCACTGTCATAGACTCAGCACTGCCACCATAGACTCAGCACTGCCATAGACTCAGCACTGTCATAGACTCAGCACTGTCATAGACTCAGCACTGCCACCATAGACTCAGCACTGTCATAGACTCAGCACTGCCATAGACTCAGCACTGCCACCATAGACTCAGCACTGTCATAGACTCAGCACTGTCATAGACTCAGCACTGCCATAGACTCAGAACTGCCACCATAGACTCAGCACTGTCATAGACTCAGCACTGTCATAGACTCAACACTCTCATAGACTCAGCACTGTCACCATAGACTCAGCACTGTCATAGACTCAGCACTGTCATAGACTCAGCACTGCCCATAGACTCAGCACTGTCACAGACTCAGCGCTGTCATAGACTCAGCACTGTCATAGACTCAGCACTGTCATAGACTCAGCACTGCCACCATAGACTCAGCACTGTCATAGACTCAGCACTGTCATAGACTCAGCACTGTCACCATAGACTCAGCACTGTCATAGACTTAGCACTGTCATAGACTCAGCACTGTCATAGACTCAGCACTGTCATCGACTCAGCACTGTCATAGACTCAGCACTGCCATAGACTCAGCACTGTCATAGACTCAGCATTGCCATAGACTCACTACTGTCATAGACTCAGCACCGTCATAGACTCAGCACTGCCATAGACTCAGCACTGTCACCATAGACTCAGCACTGTCATAGACTCAGCACTGTCATAGACTCAGCACTGTCACCATAGACTCAGCACTGTCATAGACTCAGCACTGTCATAGACTCAGCACTGCCATAGACTCAGCACTGTCATAGACTCAGCACTGCCATAGACTCAGCACTGTCATAGACTCAGCACTGCCATAGACTCAGCACTGCCATAGACTCAGCACTGTCATAGACTCAGCACTGTCATAGACTCAGCACTGCCACCATAGACTCAGCACTGTCATAGACTCAGCACTGCCATAGACTCAGCACTGCCACCATAGACTCAGCACTGTCATAGACTTAGCACTGTCATAGACTCAGCACTGCCATAGACTCAGCACTGCCACCATAGACTCAGCACTGTCATAGACTCAGCACTGTCATAGACTCAACACTGTCATAGACTCAGCACTGTCATAGACTCAGCACTGTCACCATAGACTCAGCACTGTCATAGACTCAGCACTGTCATAGACTCAGCACTGTCACCATAGACTCAGCACTGTCACCATAGACTCAGCACTGTCATAGACTCAACACTGTCATAGACTCAGCACTGTCATGGACTCAGCACTGTCATAGACTCAGCACTGTCATAGACTCAGCACTGTCATAGACTCAGCACTGTCACCATAGTCTCAGCACTGTCATAGACTCAACACTGTCATAGACTCAGCACTGCCATAGACTCAGCACTGTCACCATAGACTCAGCACTGTCATAGACTCAGCACTGTCACCCATAGACTCAGCACTGTCACCATAGACTCAGCACTGTCATAGACTCAGCACTGTCATAGCTCAGCACTGTCATAGACCCAGCACTGTCACCATAGACTCAGCACTGTCATAGACTCAGCACTGTCATAGACTCAGCACTGGCATAGACTCAACACTGTCATAGACTCAGCACTGTCATCATAGACTCAGCACTGTCAAAGACTCAGCACTGTCATAGACTCAGCACTGTCACCATAGACTCAGCACTGTCATAGACTCAGTACTGTCATAGACTCAGCACTGCCACCATAGACTCAGCACTGTCATAGACTCAGCACTGTCATAGACTCAGCACTGTCAAGACTCAGCACTGCCACCATAGACTCAGCACTGTCATAGACTCAGCACTGTCATAGACTCAACACTGTCATAGACTCAGCACTGTCATAGACTCAGCACTGTCACCATAGACTCAGCACTGTCATAGACTCAGCACTGTCATAGACTCAGCACTGTCACCATAGACTCAGCACTGTCACCATAGACTCAGCACTGTCATAGACTCAACACTGTCATAGACTCAGCACTGTCATGGACTCAGCACTGTCATAGACTCAGCACTGTCATAGACTCAGCACTGCCATAGACTCAGCACTGTCACCATAGACTCAGCACTGTCATAGACTCAGCACTGTCACCCATAGACTCAGCACTGTCATAGACTCAGCACTGTCATTGACTCAGCACTGTCATAGACTCAGCACTGCCATAGACTCAGCACTGTCATAGACTCAGCACTGTCATAGACTCAGCACTGTCACCATAAACTCAGCACTGTCATAGACTCAGCACTGTCATAGACTCAGCACTGCCCATAGACTCAGCACTGCCATAGACTCAGCACTATCATAGACTCAGCACTGTCATAGACTCAGCACTGTCATAGACTCAGCTGTCACCATAGACTCAGCACTGTCACCACAGACTCAGCACTGTCATAGACTCAGCACTGTCATAGACTCAGCACTGTCACCTTAGACTCAGCACTGTCATAGACTCAGCACTGTCATAGACTCAGCACTGTCACCATAGACTCAGCACTGCCATAGACTCAGCACTGTTATAGGCTCAGCACTGTCATAGACTCAGCACTGGCATAGACTCAGCACTGTCACCATAGACTCAGCACTGTCACAGACTCAGCACTGTCACCATAGACTCAGCACTGTCATAGACTCAGCACTGTCATAGAGTCACTGTCATAGACTCAGCACTGTCATAGTCTCAGCACTGTCATAGACTCAGCACTGCCATAGACTCAGCACTGTCACCATAGACTCAGCACTGTCATAGACTCAGCACTGGCATAGACTCAACACTGTCATAGACTCAGCACTGTCATCATAGACTCAGCACTGTCAAAGACTCAGCACTGTCATAGACTCAGCACTGTCACCATAGACTCAGCACTGTCATAGACTCAGTACTGTCATAGACTCAGCACTGCCACCATAGACTCAGCACTGTCATAGACTCAGCACTGTCATAGACTCAGCACTGTCAAGACTCAGCACTGCCACCATAGACTCAGCACTGTCATAGACTCAGCACTGTCATAGACTCAACACTGTCATAGACTCAGCACTGTCATAGACTCAGCACTGTCACCATAGACTCAGCACTGTCATAGACTCAGCACTGTCATAGACTCAGCACTGTCACCATAGACTCAGCACTGTCACCATAGACTCAGCACTGTCATAGACTCAACACTGTCATAGACTCAGCACTGTCATGGACTCAGCACTGTCATAGACTCAGCACTGTCATAGACTCAGCACTGTCATAGACTCAGCACTGCCATAGACTCAGCACTGTCACCATAGACTCAGCACTGTCATAGACTCAGCACTGTCACCCATAGACTCAGCACTGTCATAGACTCAGCACTGTCATTGACTCAGCACTGTCATAGACTCAGCACTGCCATAGACTCAGCACTGTCATAGACTCAGCACTGTCACCATAAACTCAGCACTGTCATAGACTCAGCACTGTCATAGACTCAGCACTGCCCATAGACTCAGCACTGCCATAGACTCAGCACTATCATAGACTCAGCACTGTCATAGACTCAGCACTGTCATAGACTCAGCTGTCACCATAGACTCAGCACTGTCACCACAGACTCAGCACTGTCATAGACTCAGCACTGTCATAGACTCAGCACTGTCACCTTAGACTCAGCACTGTCATAGACTCAGCACTGTCATAGACTCAGCACTGTCACCATAGACTCAGCACTGCCATAGACTCAGCACTGTTATAGGCTCAGCACTGTCATAGACTCAGCACTGGCATAGACTCAGCACTGTCACCATAGACTCAGCACTGTCACAGACTCAGCACTGTCACCATAGACTCAGCACTGTCATAGACTCAGCACTGTCATAGAGTCACTGTCATAGACTCAGCACTGTCATAGTCTCAGCACTGTCATAGACTCAGCACTGCCATAGACTCAGCACTGTCACCATAGACTCAGCACTGTCATAGACTCAGCACTGTCATAGACTCAGCACTGTCACCATAGACTCAGCACTGTCATAGACTCAGCACTGTCATAGACTCAGCACTGCCATAGACTCAGCACTGTCACCATAGACTCAGCACTGTCATAGACTCAGCACTGTCATAGACTCAGCACTGTCACCATAGACTCAGCACTGTCACCATAGAATCAGCACTGTCATAGACTCAGCACTGTCATAGACTCAACACTGCCATAGAATCAGCACTGTCATAGTCACAGCACTGTCATAGACTCAGCACTGTCACCATAGACTCAGCACTGTCATAGACTCAGCACTCTCATAGACTCAGCATTGCCATAGACTCAGCACTGTCATAGACTCAGCACCGTCATAGACTCAGCACTGCCATAGACTCAGCACTGCCATAGACTCAGCACTGTCGTAGACTCAGCACTGTCACCATAGACTCAGCACTGTCACCATAGACTCAGCACTGTCATAGACTCAGCACTGTCATAGCTCAGCACTGTCATAGACTCAGCACTGTCATAGACTCAGCACTATCATAGACTCAGCACTGTCATAGACTCAGCACTGTCATAGACTCAGCACTGTCACCATAGACTCAGCACTGTCATAGACTCAGCACTGTCATAGACTCAACACTGTCATAGACTCAGCACTGTCACCATAGACTCAGCACTGTCATAGACTCAGCACTGTCATAGACTCAGCACTGCCACCATAGACTCAGCACTGTCATAGACTCAGCACTGTCATAGACTCAGCACTGTCACCATAGACTCAGCACTGTCATAGACTCAGCACTGTCACCATAGACTCAGCACTGTCATAGACTTAGCACTGTCATAGACTTAGCACTGCCCATAGACTCAGCACTGTCATAGACTCAGCACTGTCACCATAGACTCAGCACTGTCATAGACTCAGCACTGTCACCATAGACTCAGCACTGTCATAGACTTAGCACTGTCATAGACTCAGCACTGTCATAGACTGAGCACTGTCATAGACTCAGCACTGTCACCATAGACTCAGCACTGTCATAGACTCAGCACCGTCATAGACTCAGCACTGTCATAGACTCAGCACTGTCACCATAGACTCAGCACTGTCATAGACTCAGCACTGTCATAGACTCAGCACTGTCACCATAGACTCAGCACTGTCATAGACTCAGCACTGCCACCACAGTCTCAGCACTGCTACCACAACCACAGTCTCAGCACTGCCACCAGAGACTCAGCACTGCAGCCTCAGACTCAGCACTACCACCACAGACTCAGCACTGTCAGAGTCTCAGCACTGTCAGAGTCTCAGCACTGCTACCACAGCCACAGATTCAGCACTGTCACCACAGTCTCAGCACTGCAGCCACAGTCTCAGCACTGCAGCCACAGTCTCAGCACTGCTACCACAGCCACAGTCTCAGCACTGCAGCCACAGTCTCAGCACTGTCACAGTCTCAGCACTGCTACCACAGTCTCAGCACTGCAGCCACAGTCACAGTCTCAGCATTGCTACCACAACCACAGTCTCAGCACTGCAGCCACAGTCACAGTCTCAGCACTGTCACCACAGACTCAGCACAGCCACAGTCTCAGCACTGCTACCACAGACTCAGCACTGTCATAGTCTCAGTACTGCAGCCACAACCGCAGACTCAGCACTGCAGCCACAGTCTCCGCACTGCCACCACAGTCTCAGCACTGCTACCGCAGTCTCAGCACTGTCACCACAGTCTCAGCACTGCTACCACAACCACAGTCTCAGCACTGCTACCACAGACTCAGCACTGCCACCACAGTCTCAGCACTGCTACCACAACCACAGTCTCAGCACTGCTACCACAACCACAGTCTCAGCACTGCCACCACAGTCTCAGCACTGCTACCACAACCACAGTCTCAGCACTGCTACCACAGACTCAGCACTGCCACCACAGTCTCAGCACTGCTACCACAACCACAGTCTCAGCACTGCTACCACAGACTCAGCACTGCTACCACAGTCTCAGCACTGCAGCCTCAGACTCAGCACTGCAGCCTCAGACTCAGCACTGCTACCACAACCACAGACTCATCACTGCCACCACAGACTCAGCACTGCCACCACAGACTCAGCACTGTCACAGACTCAGCACTGCCACCACAGACTCAGCACTGCCACCACAGACTCGGCACTGTCACAGACTCAGCACTGCCACCACAGACTCAGCACTGCAGCCACAGTCTCAACACTGCTACCACAGACTCAGCACTGCAGTCACAGACTCAGCACTACCACCACAGACTCAGCACTGTCACAGTCTCAGCACTGCTACCACAACCACAGTCTCAGCACTGCTACCACAGACTCAGCACTGCTACCACAGTCTCAGCACTGTCACCACAGTCTCAGCACTGCTACCACAGACTCAGCACTCCTACCACAGACTAAGCACTGCTACCACAGTCTCAGCACTGCTACCACAGTCTCAGCACTGCCACCACAACCACAGTCTCAGCACTGCCACCACAACCACAGTCTCAGCACTGCTACCACAGCCACAGTCTCAGCACTGCTACCACAACCACAGACTCAGCACTGCAGCCACAGTCTCAGCACTGTCACCACAACCACAGTCTCAGCACTGCTACCACAACCACAGTCTCAGCACTGCTACCACAACCACAGTCTCAGCACTGCTACCACAACCACAGTCTCAGCACTGCTACCACAACCACAGACTCAGCACTGCAGCCACAACCACAGTCTCAGCACTGCTACCACAGCCACAGTCTCAGCACTGCCACCACAACCACAGACTCAGCACTGCCACCACAGTCTCAGCACTGCAGCCACAGTCTCAGCACTGCTACCACAGCCACAGTCTCAGCACTGCTACCACAGTCTCAGCACTGCAGCCACAGACTCAGCACTGCTACCACAGACTCCGCACTGCAGCCACAGTCTCAGCACTGCCACCACAGTCTCAGCACTGCCACCACAGTCTCAGCACTGCAGCCACAGTCTCAGCACTGCCACCACAGACTCAGCACTGCTACCACAGTCTCAGCACTGCAGCCACAGTCTCAGCACTGCCACCACAGACTCAGCACTGCTACCACAACCACAGTCTCAGCACTGCTACCACAGACTCAGCACTGCCACCACAGTCTCAGCACTGCCACCACAGTCTCAGCACTGCCACCACAGTCTCAGCACTGCCACCACAGTCTCAGCACTGTCACCACAGTCTCAGCACTGCTACCACAGATTCAGCACTGCCACCACAGACTCATCACTGCTACCACAGTCTCAGCACTGCCACCACAGTCCGGTAATCTTCTGCGTTTTGCCCGTCACAGGCGACCTGCCGGCGTTTCCGGAGGTGCGGGGGGCCTCCGCTTGCTGTCCACCCGTGGAGGGGCTCCCCGTCAAGCGTGAAGACGGCTACGGCGGTGACGGTGAAGACGGCGGCGGTGAAGACGGCGGCGGTGACGGCGGTGACGGTGGTGAGGAGGTGCCGGGGGAGCCGGGGGGTGGGGCTTGGCGGCCGGTGAAGGTGGAGAGAGAAGACTGCGATGGCTGTGAGTGACCTCAGATTGACCTCTGATTGACCTATGATTGACCTCCGAGGTGACCTCCGAGGTGACCTCTGATTGACCTCTGACTGACCTCCGCGTGACCTAAGGTGACCTCCACGTGACCTAAGGTGACCTATGGGGGTGATCTCCGAGTGACCTGGGGTGACCTCCGAGTGAACTCTGACCTCTGAGTGACCTCTAAGGTGACCTTCGAGTGACCGCTGAGGTGACCTTCAAGTGACCTCTGAGGTGATCTTAGAGTGACCTCTGTTTGACATCTGCTCACTGTTCCCCTTAGAGTGCCCGTGACCTTGTTCTGGCAGGTCGCCACGGTGGTTACAGAGATGTTGACTACCTCGCCTGGTACGCAGGAGGTCGTGGGTTACATCCCAGACCCTGATGAGATGTTGACTACCTCGCCTGGTACGCAGGAGGTCGTGGGTTACATCCCAGACCCTGATGAGATGTTGACTACCTCGCCTGGTATGCAGGAGGTCGTGAGTTCCATCCCAGACCCTGATGAGATGTTGACTACCTCGCCCGGTACGCAGGAGGTCGTGGGTTCCATCCCAGACCCTGATGAGATGTTGACTACCTCGCCCGGTACGCAGGAGGTCGTGGGTTCGACCCCGACCCTGATGAGAAGTTAACTACCTCGCCCGGTACGCAGGAGGTCGTGGGTTCCATCCCAGACCCTGTGAGATGTTGACTACCTCGCCTGGTACACAGGAGGTCGTGGGTTCCATCCCAGACCCTGTGAGATGTTGACTACCTCGCCTGGTACGCAGGAGGTCGTGGGTTCCATCCCAGACCCTGTGAGATGTTGACTACCT
This sequence comes from Petromyzon marinus, assembly GCF_048934315.1. Lineage (NCBI taxonomy): Eukaryota > Metazoa > Chordata > Hyperoartia > Petromyzontiformes > Petromyzontidae > Petromyzon > Petromyzon marinus. The sequence continues at coordinate 413,702 of NW_027423368.1, forward strand.
CGCCTGGTATGCAGGAGGTCGTGGGTTCCATCCCAGACCCTGATGAGATGTTGACTACCTCGCCTGGTACGCAGGAGGTCGTGGGTTCGACCCCGACCCTGATGAGATGTTAACTACCTCGCCCGGTACGCAGGAGGTCGTGGGTTCCATCCCAGACCCTGTGAGATGTTGACTACCTCGCCTGGTACACAGGAGGTCGTGGGTTCCATCCCAGACCCTGTGAGATGTTGACTACCTCGCCTGGTATGCAGGAGGTCGTGGGTTCCATCCCAGACCCTGTGAGATGTTGACTACCTCGCCTGGTACGCAGGAGGTCGTGGGTTCCATCCCAGACCCTGATGAGATGTTGACTACCTCGTCCGGTACGCAGGAGGTCGTAGGTTCGACCCCGACCCTGATGAGATGTTGACTACCTCGCCCGGTACACAGGAGGTCGTGGGTTCCTACCCAGACCCTGATGAGATGTTGACTACCTCGCCTGGTACACAGGAGGTCGTGGGTTCCATCCCAGACCCTCATGAGATGTTGACTACCTCCCCCGGTACGCAGGAGGTCGTGGGTTCCATGTTCACCACAAGTGTCCGCGCGCGGTTAACGCAGAGATTCCTGATCCAGGTTTCCGTTTGGCGCTTGAACATCTTAATGCAACTCCCTGCTATTCCATTCGTGGTTCTTGCGGTAGAGCCCCGCTTAGGTAGATAATAAAATATGTTTTAAAATTTGGATTGAAGGCAGCCACTCGTCCACCAACTCACCCACCAACTCACCCAGCCACTCACCCACCAACTCACCCACCAACTCACCCAGCCACTCGCCCACAAACTCACCCACCAACTCACCCAGCCACTCGTCCACCAACTCGCCCACCAACTCACCCACCAACTCACCCAGCCACTCGCCCACCAACTCACCCAGCCACTCACCCAGCCACTCACCCACCAACTCGCCCACCAACTCACCCACCAACTCATCCACCAACTCACCCACCAACTCACCCACCAACTCACCCAGACACTCACCCACCAACTCACCCACCAACTCACCCAGCCACTCACCCAGCCACTCACCCACCAACTCGCCCACCAACTCACCCACCAACTCATCCACCAACTCACCCACCAACTCACCCACCAACTCATCCAGCCACTCACCCACCAACTCGCCCACCAACTCGCCCACCAACTCACCCAGCCACTCACCCACCAACTCACGCAGCCACTCACCCACCAACTCGCCCACCAACTCACCCAGCCACTCACCCACCAACTCGACCACCAACTTACCCAGCCACTCGCCCACCAACTCACCCAGCCACTCACCCACCAACTCGCCCACCAACTCACCCACCAACTCATCCACCAACTCACCCACCAACTCACCCACCAACTCACCCACCAACTCACCCAGACACTCACCCACCAACTCACCCAGCCACTCACCCACCAACTCGCCCACCAACTCGCCCACCAACTCACCCAGCCACTCACCCACCAACTCACCCAGCCACTCACCCACCAACTCACCCAGCCACTCACCCAGCCACTCGCCCACCAACTCGCCCACCAACTCACCCAGCCACTCGCCCACCAACTCACACAGCCACTCACCCACCAACTCACCCACCAACTCGCCCACCAACTCACCCAGCCACTCACCCACCAACTCACCCAGCCACTCACCCACCAACTCACCCACCAACTCACCCAGCCACTCACCCACCAACTCACACAGCCACTCGCCCACCAACTCACCCAGCCACTCGTCCACCAACTCACACAGCCACTCGTCCACCAACTCACCCAGCCACTCGCCCACCAACTCGCCCACCAACTCACCCAGCCACTCACCCACCAACTCACCCACCAACTCACCCACCAGCTTACCCACCAGCTTACCCACTCGCTCACTCACTCACTCACCCACTCACTCACCCACTCACTCACCTACTCACTCACCCACTCACTCACCCACTCACTCACTCACCCACTCACTCACTCACCCACTCACTCACTCACCCACTCACTCACTCACCCACTCACTCACCTACTCACTCACCCACTCACTCACCCACTCACTCACTCACCCACTCACTCACTCACCCACCCACTCACTCACTCACCCACTCACTCACCCACTCACTCACTCACCCACTCACTCACTCACCCACTCACTCACTCACCCACCCACTCACTCACCCACTCACTCACCCACTCACTCACCCACTCACTCACTCACCCACTCACTCACTCACTCACCCACTCACTCACCCACTCACTCACTCACCCACTCACTCACTCACCCACCCACTCACTCACCCACTCACTCACTCACCCACTCACTCACTCACCCACTCACTCACTCACCCACCCACTCACCCACTCACTCACCCACTCACTCACCCACTCACTCACTCACCCTCTCACCCACTCACCCACTGACTCACCCACTCACTCACTCACCCACCCACTCACCCACTCACTCACTCACCCACCCACTCACTCTCCTCCCTCTCCTCCCTCCCCTCCCACCCCGCACCCAGTTGGTTTGGGTCCCCCGCGGCTGATTGAGGCTGTGGTGGTGAAGAAGAAGGAGGTGAAGGAGGAGGTGAAGGAGGAGGTGAGGGAGGAGGTGAGGGAGGAGTTGAAGGAGGTGAAGGTGACTGAGCGAGCTCACTCAGTCTGGCGCTGGAGGGAGGTGAAACGTGAAGTGTTGGAACCTGGTGAGCCTCTTACACTGTACACGGCACTGTACACTGCACTGTACACTGTACTGTACACTACACTATTACACTACACTATACACTACACTATACACAACTATACACTACACTACTACACTATACACTACTATACACTACACTATACACTACACTACTACACTATACACTACATTATACACTACACTACTACACTATACACTACTATACACTACACTACTATACACTACACTATACACTACTATACACTACACTATACACTACTATACACTACACTATACACTACTATACACTACACTATACACTACTATACACTACACTACTATACACTACACTATACACTACACTATACACTACTATACACTACACTATACACTACACTACTATACACTACACTATACACTACACTACTATACACTACACTACTATACACTGCACTACTATACACTACACTATACACTACACTATACACTGCACTATACACTACACTACTATACACTACACTACTATACACTGCACTACTATACACTACACTATACACTACACTACTATACACTACACTACTATACACTACACTACTATACACTACACTATACACTACACTACTATACACTACACTATACACTACACTACTATACACTACACTACTATACACTACACTACTACAATACACTATACACTACTGTGCACTACACTACTGTACACTACACTATACACTAGACTACTATACACTACACTTCTATACACTACACTATACACTACACTACTATGCACTACACTATACACTACACTACACTACTATGCACTACACTATACACTACACTACTATACACTACACTATACACTACTATGCACTACTATACACTACACTACCATACACTGCTATACACTACACTATACACTACACTATACTACTATACACTACACTATACACTACACTACTATACACTACACTACTATACACTATTATACACTACACTACTATACACTACACTACTATACACTACACTATACACTACACTATACACTACACTATACACTACACTATACACTACATGACTATACACTACTATACACTACTATACACTACACTATTATACACTACACTATACACTACACTATACACTACACTATACACTACACTACACACTACACTATACACTACACTATACACTACACTACACACTACACTATACACTACACTATACACTACACTATACACTACACTACTATACACACACTACACTATACACTACACTACACACTACACTATACACTACACTATACACTACACTACTATACACACACTACACTATACACTACACTACACACTATACACTACACTATACTATACACTACACACTATACACTACACTATACACTACACCAGGGGTCACAGAACTTGTTTCACAGTGGGCCGGATAACTGACAGAATGATGAGCGTGGCCGGCATACTCATCCTGTTCAGTACTTGCGAGCCAAAACGAAAGCTTCGGGGGAAAAAAAGACGAAAATCTGAGCAGAACCAGAGGGTATGGTCCTGTTCGCATGGACCCTTGCAGTCGCCAAAGTTTCAAATCTAGAAACGAAAAAAACCGAATGTTAGCATTCCATGTCAATCGTGGGTGAGTGGCGTCCAATGCACACGCGCACACACACACACACAAAAAGACAAAGACAGCCAACCTTAAATTTCGATTTAAAGCTTTCGTGACTGCAATGATTCATCTTCTTTGGGTCTTTCGGTAAAGTCACCATCACGTAGAATGAGAATAAAATAATAAATTGATAAAATAAAATAACACGATAATAATATTCTCACGACGTTTCGGCCACAACACAAGCGGCCTTCATCAGGCGAAGGGACGAGACTGTCTGGTAGGACAGCGCTGGAACGTGGCTCTTTCACTCCAGTTCACTTACCTGTCACTGTCAACACAAAGAAATCCTTATTCATATTCTTAGCTCTTTCGGTAAAGTCACCACCACGTTGAAGGGAAACAATAAAATAATAAAATATATATAAAACAATAAAAATTATCGGGACGTTTCGACCTTAACACAAACGGTCGTCATCAGGTGTGGGGGAGGAGTCTACGTTGACTCCGCCTCCACCAGTAGACTCCTCCCCCACCCTTAGACTCCTCCCCCACACGTAGACTCCTCCCCCACCCTTAGACTCCTCCCCCAGCCGTAGACTCCTCCCCCACCAGTTAGACTCCTCCCACACCATATTCTTAGCTCTTTCGGTAAATTCACCACCACGTTGAAGGGAAACAATAAAACAATAAAATATATATAAAACAATAAAAATTCTCACGACGTTTCGACCGTAACACAAACGGTCGTCATCAGGTGTGTCGGTTTGCAATAAATTTATGAATTTATTATTTTATTGTTTCCCTTCAACGTGGTGGTGACTTTACCGAAAGAGCTGAGAATATGAATTACTGCAGTCGGGAAAGCTTTAAATAAAAATAAAAAATCCTTGTTACATACCTATAAAATGGACGACGGGCAAAAAAAAGAGGTGAATGTTTTCACGGAGCGTCGGAGCTGTGTTGACCGGCCGGAAAAAACAAAAATCCGTGTGTGTGTGTGTGTCGCCATGGAAACCACGGTGACGTGTTGCCATGACGTTGCCGTGGAGACCGCGGCGACGTCAGAGCGGAGGCGGAGCTACCACGGGCCGGGGAAGTACTTGGGATGTCGCGAAATGAGCAAACGTTACGATGAAGGAGACAATCTAGATGCAATCATTTAACATTTAACATTGGAAATTGGAAATTGAAGGCACGTAGCAGTCAGGAGGTCTCCGTACGCGTGAAGATCTCCCGGAATTCTAAACATATTTAAATTGTATCACAGCGTCTCGTATTCCACTAGTTTCATCAACCAAATTCAAGTACCGTCGGCGGGGCCTGATGGACTGATATCGCGGGCCGTAGTTTGGTGACCCCTGCACTACACTATACACTACACTATACACTACACTACACACTATTCACTACACTATACACTACACTACTATACACTACACTATACACTACACTATACACTACACTATACACTACACTACTATACACTACACTATACACTACACTATACACTACACTACTATACACTACACTATACACTACACTACTATACACTACACTATACACTACACTATACACTACACTATACACTACACTATACACTACACTATACACTACACACTACACTATACACTACTATACACTACACTATACACTACACTATACACTACTATACACTATACTATACACTACACTATACACTACTATACACTACACTATACACTACACTACTATACACTACACTATACACTACACTATACACTGCAGTATACACTACACTATACACTACACTACACTATACACTACATTATACACTACACTATACACTACACTACTATACATTACACTATACACTACACTATACACTACACTATACACTACACTACTCTATACACTACACTATACACTACACTATACACTACACTATACACTACACTATACACTATACACTACTGTACACTACACTATACACTACACTATACACTACACTATACACTACACTTTACACTACTACACTACACTATACACTACACTATACACTACACCAGTGGTTCTTAACCTGGGTTCGATCGAACCCCAGGGGTTCGGTGAGTCGATCTCAGGGGTTTGGCAGAGCCCCCGCCACGGAGGTCCGGACACACTTGAATTATTGTGTAAATTTGTGATGACACACACGGCCCGCTTGGCCATCACTGGCTGCAGATGATCATGCTACACTGCTTGGCCAATCAGCGCTGCGGGGAATTTAGTGCGTACTCAGTAGTCAACGTGTGACTGTTGTTGTCGTACGTCGTGTGATTTCTTTAATATTTTATCCATACTAACTATGTCGGGCAAAAGAAGAAAGTGGTCGGACGAATATGTACAACATGGATTCTCATGTATCACGGAACGTGATGGGAGTGAGCGTCCTATCTGCATGATTTGCAACGCCAAGTTGAGCAACTCTAGTCTTGCACCGGCAAAACTAAAGGAACACTTCTTGAAGCTGCATGGAGACGGGGAATACAAGAACACAACACTTGCTGAATTCAGGGTGAAGAGAGCCAGATTCGATGAAAGGGCCACTCTGCCTGCTCTTGGATTTGTACCTGTTAACAAACCGATCCTGACAGCATCGTACGAAGTTGCTTACCTGATCGCAAAGCAGGGCAAGCCACACACCATTGGTGAAACACTTGTGAAACCAGCTGCATTAAAGATGGCGAATCTGATACTCGGAACAGCGGCCGAAGGTAAATTATCCCAAATTCCCCTTTCAAATGACACCGTCAGTGACAGAATAGACGACATGAGTAAAGACATCTTGGCTCAAGTAGTCGCGGATCTGATTTCAAGCCCGGCAAAATTCAGCCTTCAACTCGACGAAACCACAGACGTTTCTGATCTAAGCCAGCTTGCTGTTTTTGTACGCTATGTGAAAGACGACATGATAAAAGAAGAGTTTTTATTTTGTAAGCCTCTTACAACAACAACGAAGGCAGCCGATGTGAAGAAGCTTGTGGATGACTTCTTCAGAGACAACAATCTTTCATGGGATATGGTTTCTGCAGTTTGTACGGACGGAGCTCCAGTCATGCTGGGAAGAAAGTCTGGTTTTGGTGCGCTAGTAAAGGCCGATGCACCACACATCATTGTGACGCATTGTATTCTGCACAGGCATGCGTTGGCAACAAAAACCTTACCTCCAAAAATGACAGAAGTATTAAAAACTGTGGTGGAATGTGTGAACTATGTGCGAAAAAGTGCTCTGAGGCACCGCATCTTCAGTGAGCTGTGTAAAGAAATGGGCTCTGAATTTGAGGTACTTCTGCTCCATTCTAATATTCGGTGATTATCCCGGGGACAGGTGCTGAATCGTGTTTTTGCCATGCGTGTGGAATTAGCCCTGTTTTTGCAAGAGCACCAACACTGCCATGCAGATTGCTTCAAAAATCCTGAGTTCATTCTCATTTTAGCGTACATGGCTGATATATTCGCAGCTCTCAATCATCTCAATCAGCAGATGCAGGGTGGTGGAGTCAATATCATGGAAGCGGAAGAACACCTGAAGGCTTTTCAAAAAAAGCTACCGTTATGGAAACGACGAACAGAGAACAATAACTTCGCAAACTTCCCGCTTCTGGACGACTGTGCAAGTAAGATCGAAGATGTGTCTGGAATCGGAGATATTTCTGTATCCACGGAACTGAAGCAAACAATTGCCACGCACTTAGATGAGCTTGCAAAGTCTCTCGACGGATATTTCCCTACAAGAGAGTCATATCCAGCATGGGTGAGACAGCCGTTCACGTTTGCTGTTGAAACAGCAGATGTCAATGATGAATTCCTCGACGAAATCATTGAAATTCAGCAGAGCCAGGTTCAACAGCAACTCTTCAGAACAACAACGCTCTCAACGTTTTGGTGTCGACAAATGAACAAGTATCCAGTTATTGCTAAGAAAGCCCTGGATTTTTTTTATACCATTTGTTACAACATATCTTTGTGAGCAATCCTTTTCGAGGATGCTGGACATAAAAACGAAGAAAAGGAACAGACTTTGCTGTGAAAATGACATGAGAGTGGCACTTGCCAAGGTGAAGCCACGCATATCTGAACTGATCTCTCAAAGGCAACAGCAGAAGTCACATTGATTTCCAGGTATGTAATTTGTTGTGAGTTTATGCATTGTGTTGGTTTTATTCTTTGAACAAGGTAATGTTCATGCACGGCTCATTTTGTGTACCAGTAAAAAACATATCTACGTCTTGAATTTGAAAAAAATCACATTTTATTTTTCACTAAAGAGGGGTTCGGTGAATGCGCATATGAAACTGGTGGGGTTCGGTACCTCCAACAAGGTTAAGAACCACTGCACTACACCATACACTACTATACACTACACTATACACTGCACTACTATACACTACACTATACACTGCACTACTATACACTACACTATACACTACACTACTATACACTACACTATACACTACACTACTATACACTACACTACTATACACTACACTACTATACACTACACTACTATACACTGCACTATACACTACACTATACATTACTACACTACACTATACACTGCACTACTATACACTACACTATACACTGCACTACTATACACTACACTATACACTGCACTATACACTACACTATACACTACACTATACACTACTGCACTATACACTATACACTACACTATACACTACACCTCACCACACGTTCCTCACCGCCTGCCCTCCGTGCCGTAGAGTCGGCGCCGCCACCGCCACCGCCACCGCCACCGCCACCGCCACCGCCACCGCCGCCACCACCGCCAAGCCTCGCTTGCCTCGCGTGCGGCAAGCGAGGCTTCCGCAGCACCCGCGGGTTCCTCGCCCACCTCCAGCGCCACGCGGCGTCACCGCCGGCGTCACCGCCGCCGCTGCCGGCGTCACCGCCGCCGCTGCTGCTGCCGCCGGCCCGGTGCGAGCTCTGCCCCTCCTCCGGCGGCGTCGATCTTCCTCCTCATGCTCCTCCTCATCATCCTCATCCTCCTCATCATCCTCATCCTCCTCATCATCCTCCTCATCCTCCTCATCATCCTACTCATCCTCATCCTCCTCATCCTCATCATCCTCCTCATCATCCTCATGCTCCTCATCATCCTCATCCTCATCATCCTCCTCATCCTCATCATCCTCCTCATCCTCCTCATCCTCCTCATCCTCATCCTCCTCATCCTCCTCCGCCACCACCGCACAAGTGCCCGGCGTGCGGCAAGGAGTTCCGGCACCGCCGCGCCCTGCGGACGCACCGACGGGCGCACCGCGAGGCCGCGCGGCCTCACCGCTGCGGCGTCTGCGGCGAGGCCTTCGCCTGCCGGGCCTACCTGGAGCGGCACGCCCGCGGACACGCGCCGCCGGCCCCGGCCCCGGCCCACGGCCGGGGCCGGGGCCGGGGCCGGGGCCGGGTCGGCGCCAGCGCGGACCGACGGACTCCGGCGGCGAAGCCGTTCCGGTGCCCGCTCTGCCCGTCGGCGTTCTCCGAGCCGCGGGCGCTCGCCGCCCACGGCCGGGCGCACACCGGCGAGAAGCCGTTCCGGTGCCCGGCGTGCGCCGCCGCCTTCGCCCAGCCGGCGAACCTGGCGGCCCACCGGGCGACGCACCGGGCGGCCGACAAGCGGCACCGCTGCGCCGAGTGCCGGGCCGCCTTCGCCCGGCCCTCGGACCTCGCGGCCCACGCCGAGACGCACGCCGGGGGGACGGAGACGCCGGCGGCGTCCGGCGGCTGCCGCCGGCGGTTCCCCTCGCCGGCGACGGCCGGCGAGGGGAACCGCCGGTGCTCCCGGTGCACCGCCGCTGCCGCCGCCGGCCGCGGCGGCGCGGTCGTCCGCCCGTCGCCACGGGCGGCTCCGTCTTGCCGCGTCAACGTCGCGGTGAGACAGCCGCCGGCGGCTGCGGCGGCGGCGGCGGCGGCCGTCTTGCCGGCTCGTCACCGGTGCGGCGTCTGTGGCGTGAGCTTCGCGCGGCCGTCGAGCCTCAGGGCCCACGGCAGGATGCACGGCGGGGCCGGCGGGGCCGGCGGGGCCGGCGGGCGGGGCCGGCGGCTGCGGCGGGGCGCTGCGAAGCGCTTTGAGTGCATCGTGTGCGGCGCCGCGTTCGCACGGCTGGACAGCCTCGTCAGGCACATGGCCGGGCACACCGTGTGAGGTGCACACACTCACAGACACACACACACACAGACACACAGACACACACACAGACACACACAGACACACACACAGACACAGACACACACATACACACATACAGACACACACACACAGAGAGACACACACAGACACACACACAGAGACACACACAGACACACAGACACAGACACACACACAGACACACACAGACACACACAGACACACACACACAGACACACACACACAGACACACACACACAGACACACACACAGACACAGACACACAGACACAGACACACAGACACAGACACACAGACACACAGACACACAGACACACACACACAGACACACAGACACAGATCCGCTCCTATCGCCTGAGGTTTGTTTTGCGAACGCAGAAAGCCGTAACCAGTCCCAGCACGCCGCGGTGTTCACCGCCACCGAGTTCACCGTCACCGAGTTCACCACCACTGAGTTCACCAGCCCCGAGTTCACCGCCCCCCAGTTCACCGCCAGTGGCGTGGCAGTGAACTCGGCCACACCCACCCACAGCCACGCCCATAGTCACAGCCACGCCCACAGCCACGCCCACAACCGCAGCCACGCCCACAACCGCAGCCACGACCACAACCGCAGCCACGCCCAGAGCCACGCCCACAACCACAGCTACAGCCATAGCCACAGCCACGCCCACAGCCACGTCCACAGCCGCAGCCACGCCCATAACCACAGCCAACTGCCACGCCCACAGCCACGCCCACAGCCACGCCCACAGCCACGCCCAAAACCACAGCCAACAGCCACGCCCACAGTCACGCCCACAGCCACGCCCACAACCACGCCCACAGCCACGCTCATAGCCACGCCCACAGCCACGCCCACAACCACAGCTAACGCCCACAGCCACGCCCACAGCCACGCCCACAGCCACGCCCAAAACCACAGCTACGCCCACAGCCACAGCCATGCCCACAGCCAGAGCCATGCCCATAGCCACAGCAACGCCCACAGCCACGCCCACAGCCACGTACACGCCCACAGCCACGCCCACAACCACGCTTACAGCCATAACCACAGCCACGCCCACAGCCACGCCCACAGCCACAGCCACGCCCACAGCCACGCCTACAGCCACGCCCACAACCACAGCTACAGCCACAGCCATGTCCATAGCCACGCCCACAGCCACATACACGCCCACAGCCACGCCCACAACCACGCCCACAGCCACGCCCATAACCACAGCCAACGCCCACAGCCACGCCCACAGCCACGCCCACGGCCACGCCCACGGCCACGCCCACAGCCACGCCCACAACCACGCCCACAACCACAGCTACAGCCACAGCCATGTCCATAGCCACGCCCACAGCCACGCCCACAGCCACGCCTACAGCCACGCCCACAGCCACGCCCACAGCCACGCCCACAGCCACGCCCACAGCCATGCCCATAACCACAGCCAACGCCCACAGCCACGCCCACAGCCACGCCCACAACCACAGCTACAGCCACAGCCACGCCCACAGCCACATACACGCCCACAGCCACGCCCACAACCACGCCTACAGCCATAACCACAGCCACGCCCACAGCCAAAGCCACGCCCACACCAACCCAAACAACTGAACTCTAGCGTGTAACGTCACCGTCTCCCGGGGTGACGGCGGTTGCCAGCGCCTCGCTGCACGATGCAATTAAAAACTTCGCCTGTCCCTGTGTCTCAGTGTCTCGGTGTCTCTGTCTCGGTGTCTCAGTGTCTCAGTGTCTCTGTCTCAGTGTCTCTGTGTCTCAGTGTCTCTGTCTCAGTGTCTTTGTGTCTCAGTGTCTCTGTCTCAGTGTCTCTGTGTCTCTGTCTCAGTGTCTCTGTGTCTCTGTCTCTGTGTCTCTGTGTCTCTGTGTCTCTGTCTCGGTGTCTCTGTCTCGGTGTCTCAGTGTCTCGGTGTCTCTGTCTCGGTGTCTCAGTCTCAGTGTCTCAGTGTCTCTGTCTCAGTGTCTCTGTCTCAGTGTCTCTGTGTCTCTGTCTCAGTGTCTCTGTGTCTCTGTCTCGGTGTCTCTGTCTCGGTGTCTCTGTCTCGGTGTCTCTGTCTCGGTGTCTCTGTCTCAGTGTCTCTGTCTCAGTGTCTCTGTGTCTCTGTCTCAGTGTTTCTGTGTCTCGGTGTCTCTGTCTCGGTGTCTCTGTCTCGGTGTCTCTGTCTCAGTGTCTCTGTCTCAGTGTCTCTGTCTCAGTGTCTCTGTGTCTCTGTCTCAGTGTTTCTGTGTCTCGGTGTCTCTGTCTCGGTGTCTCTGTGTCTCAGTGTCTCTGTGTCTCTGTCTCAGTGTCTCTGTCTCAGTGTCTCTGTCTCAGTGTCTCAGTGTCTCGGTGTCTCAGAGAGAGAGTGTCTCAGTGTCTCAGCGTCTCAGAGAGAGTGTCTCAGTGTCTCAATGTCTCAGTGTCTCGGTGTCTCAGTGTCTTAGTGTCTCAGAGAGAGAGTGTCTCAGTGTCTCAGGGAGAGAGTGTCTCAGTGTCTCGGTGTCTCGGTGCCTCAGTGTCTCGGTGTCTCAGTGTCTCAGAGAGAGAGAGAGAGTGTGTCTCAGTGTCTCAGCGTCTCAGAGAGAGTGGCTCAGTGTCTCAATGTCTCAGTGTCTTGGTGTCTCGGTGTCTCAGTGTCTCGGTGTCTCAGTGTCTCAGAGAGAGAGAGAGAGTGTGTCTCAGTGTCTCAGTGTCTTAGAGAGAGAGTGTCTTAGTGTCTCAATGTCTCAGTTTCTCACTGTCTCAATGTCTCATTGTCCCAGTGTCTCAGTGTCTCGGTGTCTCAGTGTCTCAGAGAGAGAGTGTCTTAGTGTCTCAGTGTCTTAGTGTCTTAGTGTCTCAGTGTCTCATTGTCTCGGTGTCTCAGTGTCTCAGTTTCTCAGAGAGAGAGTGTGTCTCAGTCTAACATGGGTAGACACTTTAACATTGAAGTCTATGGGTAGACACTTTAACATTTGAGTCTATGGGTAGATACTTTAACATTGGAGTCTATGGGTAGACACTTTAACATTGAAGTCTATGGGTAGACACTTTAACATTTGAGTCTATGGGTAGATACTTTAACATTGGAGTCTATGGGTAGACACTTTAACATTGGAGTCTATGGGTAGACACTTTAACATTGGAGTCTATCGGTAGACACTTTAACATTGGAGTCTATGGGTAGACACTTTAACATTGGAGTCTATGGGTAGACACTTTAACATTGGAGTCTATGGGTAGACACTTTAACATTGGAGTCTATGGGTAGACACTTTAACATTGGAGTCTATGGGTAGACACTTTAACATTGGAGTCTATGAGTAGACACTTTAACATTGGAGTCTATGGGTAGACACTTTAACATTGGAGTCTATGGGTAGAGACTTTAACATTGGAGTCTGTGGGTAGACACTTTAACATTGTAGTCTATGGGTAGACACTTTAACATTGAAGTCTATGGGTAGACACTTTAACATTGGAGTCTATGGGTAGACACTTTAACATCGGAGTCTATGGGTAGACACTTTAACATTTGAGTCTATGGGTAGATACTTTAACATTGGAGTCTATGGGTAGACACTTTAACATTGGAGTCTATGGGTAGACACTTTAACATTGGAGTCGATGGGTAGACACTTTAACATCGGAGTCTATGGGTAGACACTTTAACATTGGAGTCTGTGGGAGACTTTAACATTGGAGTCTACGGGGAAGACACTTTAACATCGGAGTCTATGGGTAGACAGTTTAACATTGGAGTCTATGGGTAGACACTTTAACATTGGAGTCTATGGGTAGACACTTTAACATTGGAGTCTATGGGTAGACACTTTAACATTGGAGTCTATGGGTAGAGACTTTAACATTGGAGTCTATGGGTAGACACTTTAACATCAGAGTCTATGGGTAGACACTTTAACATTGGAGTCTATGGGTAGACACTTTAACATTGGAGTCTATGGGTAGACACTTTAACATCGGAGTCTATGAGTAGACACTTTAACATTGGAGTCTATGGGTAGACACTTTAACATTGAAGTCTATGGGTAGACACTTTAACATTGGAGTCTATGGGTAGACACTTTAACATTGGAGTCTATGGGTAGACACTTTAACATCAGAGTCTATGGGTAGACACTTTAACATTGGAGTCTATGGGTAGACACTTTAACATTGAAGTCTATGGGTAGACACTTTAACATTGGAGTCTATGGGTAGACACTTTAACATTGGAGTCTATGGGTAGACACTTTAACATTGGAGTCTATGGGTAGACACTTTAACATTGGAGTCTATGGGTAGACACTTTAACATTGCAGTCTATGGGTAGACACTTTAACATTGAAGTCTATGGGTAGACACTTTAACATTCAAGTCTATGGGTAGACACTTTAACATTGGAGTCTATGGGTAGACACTTTAACATTGAAGTCTATGGGTAGACACTTTAACATTGGAGTCTATGGGTAGACACTTTAACATTGAAGTCTATGGGTAGACACTTTAACATTGAAGTCTATGGGTAGACACTTTTACATTGGAGTCTATGGGTAGACACTTTAACATTGAAGTCTATGGGTAGACACTTTAACATTGGAGTCTATGGGTAGACACTTTAGCCTTGGAGTCTATGGGTAGACACTTTAACATTTGAGTCTATGGGTAGATACTTTAACATTGGAGTCTATGGGTAGACACTTTAACATTGGAGTCTATGGGTAGACACTTTAACATTGGAGTCTATGGGTAGACACTTTAACATTGGAGTCTATGGGTAGACACTTTAACATCGGAGTCTATGGGTAGACACTTTAACATTGGAGTCTGTGGGAGACTTTAACATTGGAGTCTATGGGTAGACACTTTAACATCGGAGTCTATAGGTAGACACTTTAACATTGGAGTCTATGGGTAGACACTTTAACATTGGAGTCTATGGGTAGACACTTTAACATTGGAGTCTATGAGTAGACACTTTAACATTGGAGTCTATGGGTAGACACTTTAACATTGGAGTCTATGGGTAGACACTTTAACATTGGAGTCTATGGGTAGACACTTTAACATTGGAGTCTATGGGTAGAGACTTTAACATTGGAGTCTATGGGTAGACACTTTAACATTGTAGTCTATGGGAAGACACTTTAACATTGGAGTCTATGGGTAGACACTTTAACATTGGAGTCTATGGGTAGACACTTTAACATTGGAGTGTATGGGTAGATACTTTAACATTGGAGTCTATGGGTAGACACTTTAACATTGGAGTCTATGGGTAGACACTTTAACATTGGAGTCTATGGTTAGACACTTTAACATTGGAGTCTATGGGTAGACACTTTAACATTGGAGTCTATGGGTTATCACTTTAACATTGGAGTCTATGGGTAGACACTTTAACATTGGAGTCTATGGTTAGACACTTTAACATTGAAGTCTATGGGTAGACACTTTAACATTGGAGTCTATGGGTAGACACTTTAACATTGGAGTCTATGGGAGACTTTAACATTGGAGTCTAAGGGAGACTTTAACATTGGAGTCTATGGGAGACTTTAACATTGGAGTCTATGGGTAGACACTTTAACATTGAATTCTATGGGTAGACACTTTAACATTGGAGTCTATGGGTAGACACTTTAACATTGGAGTCTATGGGTAGACACTTTAACATTGGAGTCTATGGGTAGACACTTTAACATCGGAGTCTATGGGTAGACACTTTAACATTGGAGTCTATGGGTAGACACTTTAACAATGGAGTCTATAGGAGACTTTAACATTGGAGTCTATGGGTAGACACTTTAACATTGGAGTCTATGGGTAGACACTTTAACATTGGAGTCTATGGGTAGACACTTTAACATTGGAGTCTAAGGGTAGACACTTTAACATTGGAGTCTATGGGTAGACACTTTAACATTGGAGTCTATGGGAGACTTTAACATTGGAGTCTATGGGAGACTTTATTATTGGAGTCTATGGGAGACTTTAACATTGGAGTCTATGGGAAACTTTAACATTGGAGTCTATGGGTAGACACTTTAACATTGGAGTCTATGGGTAGACACTTTTACATTGGAGTCTATGGGTAGACACTTTAACATTGGAGTCTATGGGAGACTTTAACATTGAAGTCTATGGGAGACTTTAACATTGAAGTATATGGGAGACTTTAACATTGGAGTCTATGGGTAGACACTTTAACAATGGAGTCTATGGGAGACTTTAACATTGGAGTCTATGGGTAGACACTTTAACATGGGAGTCTATAGGTAGACACTTTAACATTGAAGTCTATGGGTAGACTTTAACATTGGAGTCTATGGGTGGACACGTTAATATTGGAGTCTATGGGTAGACACTTTAACATTGAAGTCTATGGGTAGACACTTTAACATTCGAGTCTATGGGTAGACACTTTAACATCGGAGTCTATGGGTAGACACTTTAACATTGGAGTCTATGGGTAGACACTTTAACAATGGAGTCTATAGGAGACTTTAACATTGGAGTCTATGGGTAGACACTTTAACATTGGAGTCTATGGGTAGACACTTTAACATTGGAGTCTATGGGTAGACACTTTAACATTGGAGTCTAAGGGTAGACACTTTAACATTGGAGTCTATGGGTAGACACTTTAACATTGGAGTCTATGGGAGACTTTAACATTGGAGTCTATGGGAGACTTTAACATTGGAGTCTATGGGAGACTTTATTATTGGAGTCTATGGGAGACTTTAACATTGGAGTCTATGGGAAACTTTAACATTGGAGTCTATGGGTAGACACTTTAACATTGGAGTCTATGGGTAGACACTTTAACATTGGAGTCTATGGGTAGACACTTTAACATTGGAGTCTATGGGAGACTTTAACATTGGAGTCTATAGGTAGACACTTTATCATTGAAGTCTATGGGTAGACTTTAACATTGGAGTCTATGGGTGGACACGTTAATATTGGAGTCTATGGGTAGACACTTTAACATTGAAGTCTATGGGTAGACACTTTAACATTCGAGTCTATGGGTAGACACTTTAACATTGGAGTCTATGGGTAGACACTTTAACATTGGAGTCTATGGGTAGACACTTTAACATTGAAGTCTATGGGTAGACACTTTAACATTGGAGTCTATGGGTAGACACTTTAACATTGGAGTCTATGGGTAGACACTTTAACATTGGAGTCTATGGGACACTTTAACATTGGAGTCTATGGGTAGACACTTTAACATTGGAGTCTATGGGAGACTTTAACATTGGAGTCTATGGGAGATTTTAACATTGGAGTCTATGGGATACTTTAACATTGGAGCCTATGGGAGACTTTAACATTGGAGTCTATGGGAGACTTTAACATTGGAGTCTATGGGAGACTTTAACATTGGAGTCTATGGGATACTTTAACATTGGAGTCTATGGGAGACTTTAACATTGGAGTCTATGGGAGACTTTAACATTGGAGTCTATGGGAGACTTTAACATTGGAGTCTATGGGTAGACACTTTGACATTGGAGTCTATGGGTAGAGACTTTAACATTGGAGTCTATGGGTAGACACTTTAACATTGGAGTCTATGGGTAGACACTTTAACATTGGAGTTCATGGGTAGACACTTTAACATTGGAGTCTATGGGAGACTTTAACATTGAAGTCTATGGGAGACTTTAACATTGGAGTCTATGGGAGACTTTAACATTGGAGTCTATGGGAGACTTTAACATTCGAGTCTATGGGAAACTTTAACATTGGAGTCTATGGGTAGACACTTTAACATTGGAGTCTATGGGTAGACACTTTAACATTGGAGTCTATGGGTAGACACTTTAACATTGGAGTCTATGGGTAGACACTTTAACATCGGAGTCTATGGGTAGACACTTTAACATTGGAGTCTGTGGGAGACTTTAACATTGGAGTCTATGGGTAGACACTTTAACATCGGAGTCTATAGGTAGACACTTTAACATTGGAGTCTATGGGTAGACACTTTAACATTGGAGTCTATGGGTAGACACTTTAACATTGGAGTCTATGAGTAGACACTTTAACATTGGAGTCTATGGGTAGACACTTTAACATTTGAGTCTATGGGTAGACACTTTAACATTGGAGTCTATGGGTAAACACTTTAACATTGGAGTCTATGGGTAGAGACTTTAACATTGGAGTCTATGGGTAGACACTTTAACATTGTAGTCTATGGGAAGACACTTTAACATTGGAGTCTATGGGTAGACACTTTAACATTGGAGTCTAGGGGTAGACACTTTAACATTGGAGTCTATGGGTAGATACTTTAACATTGGAGTCTATGGGTAGACACTTTAACATTGGAGTCTATGGGTAGACACTTTAACATTGGAGTCTATGGTTAGACACTTTAACATTGGAGTCTATGGGTAGACACTTTAACATTGGAGTCTATGGGTTATCACTTTAACATTGGAGTCTATGGGTAGACACTTTAACATTGGAGTCTATGGTTAGACACTTTAACATTGAAGTCTATGGGTAGACACTTTAACATTGGAGTCTATGGGTAGACACTTTAACATTGGAGTCTATGGGAGACTTTAACATTGGAGTCTATGGGAGACTTTAACATTGGAGTCTATGGGAGACTTTAACATTGGAGTCTATGGGTAGACACTTTAACATTGAATTCTATGGGTAGACACTTTAACATTGGAGTCTATGGGTAGACACTTTAACATTGGAGTCTATGGGTAGACACTTTAACATTGGAGTCTATGGGTAGACACTTTAACATCGGAGTCTATGGGTAGACACTTTAACATTGGAGTCTATGGGTAGACACTTTAACAATGGAGTCTATGGGTAGACACTTTAACATTGGAGTCAATGGGTAGACACTTTAACATTGGAGTCTATGGGTAGACACTTTAACATTGGAGTCTAAGGGTAGACACTTTAACATTGGAGTCTATGGGTAGACACTTTAACATTGGAGTCTATGGGAGACTTTAACATTTGAGTCTATGGGATACTTTAACCTTGGAGTCTATGGGAGACTTTATTATTGGAGTCTATGGGAGACTATAACATTGGAGTCTATGGGAAACTTTAACATTGGAGTCTATGGGTAGACACTTTAACATTGGAGTCTATGGGTAGACACTTTTACATTGGAGTCTATGGGTAGACACTTTAACATTGGAGTCTATGGGAGACTTTAACATTGAAGTCTATGGGAGACTTTAACATTGAAGTATATGGGAGACTTTAACATTGGAGTCTATGGGTAGACACTTTAACAATGGAGTCTATGGGAGACTTTAACATTGGAGTCTATGCGTAGACACTTTAACATTGGAGTCTATAGGTAGACACTTTAACATTGAAGTCTATGGGTAGACTTTAACATTGGAGTCTATGGGTGGACACGTTAATATTGGAGTCTATGGGTAGACACTTTAACATTGAAGTCTATGGGTAGACACTTTAACATTCGAGTCTATGGGTAGACACTTTAACATCGGAGTCTATGGGTAGACACTTTAACATTGGAGTCTATGGGTAGACGCTTTAACAATGGAGTCTATAGGAGACTTTAACATTGGAGTCTATGGGTAGACACTTTAACATTGGAGTCTATGGGTAGACACTTTAACATTGGAGTCTATGGGTAGACACTTTAACATTGGAGTCTAAGGGTAGACACTTTAACATTGGAGTCTATGGGTAGACACTTTAACATTGGAGTCTATGGGAGACTTTAACATTGGAGTCTATGGGAGACTTTAACATTGGAGTCTATGGGAGACTTTATTATTGGAGTCTATGGGAGACTTTAACATTGGAGTCTATGGAAAACTTTAACATTGGAGTCTATGGGTAGACACTTTAACATTGGAGTCTATGGGTAGACACTTTAACATTGGAGTCTATGGGTAGACACTTTAACATTGGAGTCTATGGGAGACTTTAACATTGAAGTCTATGGGAGACTTTAACATTGAAGTCTATGGGAGACTTTAACATTGGAGTCTATGTGTAAACACTTTAACAATGGAGTCTATGGGAGACTTTAACATTGGAGTCTATGGGTAGACACTTTAACATTGGAGTCTATAGGTAGACACTTTATCATTGAAGTCTATGGGTAGACTTTAACATTGGAGTCTATGGGTGGACACGTTAATATTGGAGTCTATGGGTAGACACTTTAACATTGAAGTCTATGGGTAGACACTTTAACATTCGAGTCTATGGGTAGACACTTTAACATTGGAGTCTATGGGTAGACACTTTAACATTGGAGTCTATGGGTAGACACTTTAACATTGAAGTCTATGGGTAGACACTTTAACATTGGAGTCTATGGGTAGACACTTTAACATTGGAGTCTATGGGTAGACACTTTAACATTGGAGTCTATGGGACACTTTAACATTGGAGTCTATGGGTAGACACTTTAACATAGGAGTCTATGGGAGACTTTAACATTGGAGTCTATGGGATACTTTAACATTGGAGTCTATGGGAGACTTTAACATTGGAGTCTATGGGAGACTTTAACATTGGAGTCTATGGGAGACTTTAACATTGGAGTCTATGGGTAGACACTTTGTTATTGGAGTCTATGGGTAGAGACTTTAACATTGGAGTCTATGGGTAGACACTTTAACATTGGAGTCTATGGGTAGACACTTTAACATTGGAGTTCATGGGTAGACACTTTAACATTGGAGTCTATGGGAGACTTTAACATTGAAGTCTATGGGAGACTTTAACATTGGAGTCTATGGGAGACTTTAACATTGGAGTCTATGGGAGACTTTAACATTCGAGTCTATGGGAAACTTTAACATTGGAGTCTATGGGTAGACACTTTAACATTGGAGTCTATGGGTAGACACTTTAACAGTGGAGTCTATGGGAGACTTTAACATTGAAGTCTATGGGAGACTTTAACATTGAAGTCTATGGGAGACTTTAACATTGGAGTCTATGGGTAGACACTTTAACATTGGAGTCTATGGGAGACTTTAACATTGGAGTCTATGGGAGACTTTAACATTGGAGTCTATGGGAGACTTTAACATTGGAGTCTATGGGTAGACACTTTAACATTGGAGTCTATGGGTAGACACTTTAACATTGGAGTCTATGGGAGACTTTAACATTGGAGTCTATGGGAGACTTTAACATTGGAGTCTATGGGTAGACACTTTAACATTGGAGTCTATGGGTAGACACTTTAACATTGGAGTCTATGGGAGACTTTAACATTGGAGTCTATGGGAGACTTTAACATTGGAGTCTATGGGAGACTTTAACATTGGAGTCTATGGGAGACTTTAACATGGAGTCTATGGGAGACTTCGTGGAGCGCTGAGGCCGCGTTGTCGGCTGCATCTGGCATCTCCTGCGGGGTGTCATCGTTGGAGGCAGTCCTCTGATTGGCTCTCACGGTGGCAGGGGGCGGGGTTTGTGTCGAGAGGTGGGCGTGGCTAGAGGACGACGCATGCGTAGTCGCGATAAGTTGCCACTAAAACCAAACGTGGGCGGCTAGATTTAAACTCAGCTGACTTAGAAAAGATTTCAGTTTTTTTAAATCAATTTCAAAGTGTTGACTGTGCAAACGGAAAATCCAGGAAAAAAATCATCAAAATATTCCTGAAATAGCACCGTACACCAAGTCAAACAACAACAACAACAACCACAAGACAACTTAGATTAAGGCCATCAGTCTAACTCCGTACTACAACAACAACCACAAGACAACTTAGATTAAGGCCATCAGTCTAACTCCGTACTACAACAACAACCACAAGACAACTTAGATTAAGGCCATCAGTCTAACTCCATACTACAACAACAACCACAAGACAACTTAGATTAAGGCCATCAGTCTAACTCCGTTACTACAACAACAACCACAAGACAACTTAGATTAAGGCCATCAGTCTAACTCCGTACTACTACAACAAGCACAAGACAACTTAGATTAAGGCCATCAGTCTAACTCCGTACTACAACAACAACCACAAGACAACTTAGATTAAGGCCATCAGTCTAACTCCATACTACAACAACAACCACAAGACAACTTAGATTAAGGCCATCAGTCTAACTCCGTTACTACAACAACAACCACAAGACAACTTAGATTAAGGCCATCAGTCTAACTCCGTACTACTACAACAACCACAAGACAACTTAGATTAAGGCCATCAGTCTAACTCCGTACTACAACAACCACCACAAGACAACTTAGATTAAGGCCATCAGTCTAACTCCGTACTACAACAACAACAACAACCACAAGACAACTTAGATTAAGGCCATCAGTCTAACTCCATACTACAACAACAACCACAAGACAACTTAGATTAAGGCCATCAGTCTAACTCCGTACTACAACAACAACCACAAGACAACTTAGATTAAGGCCATCAGTCTAACTCCGTACTACAACAACAACCACAAGACAACTTAGATTAAGGTCATCAGTCTAACTCCGTACTACAACAACAACAAGATAACTTAGATTAAGGCCATCAGTCTAACTCCGTACTACAACAACAACCACAAGACAACTTAGATTAAGGCCATCAGTCTAACTCCGTACTACAACAACAACCACAAGACAACTTAGATTAAGGCCATCAGTCTAACTCCGTACTACAACAACCACAAGACAACTTAGATTAAGGCCATCAGTCTAACTCCGTACTACAACAACAAGCACAAGATAACTTAGATTAAGGCCATCAGTCTAACTCCGTACTACAACAACAACCACAAGACAACTTAGATTAAGGCCATCAGTCTAACTCCGTACTACAACAACAACAACAACAACCACAAGACAACTTAGATTAATGCCATCAGTCTAACTCCATACTACAACAACAACCACAAGACAACTTAGATTAAGGCCATCAGTTTAACTCCGTACTACAACAACAACCACAAGACAACTTAGATTAAGGTCATCAGTCTAACTCCGTACTACAACAACAACAAGATAACTTAGATTAAGTCCATCAGTCTAACTCCGTACTACAACAACAAGCACAAGATAACTTAGATTAAGTCCATCAGTCTAACTCCGTACTACAACAACAACCACAAGACAACTTAGATTAAGGCCATCAGTCTAACTCCGTACTACAACAACAACCACAAGACAACTTAGATTAAGGTCATCAGTCTAACACCGTACTACAACAACAACAAGATAACTTAGATTAAGGCCATCAGTCTAACTCCGTACTACAACAACAACCACAAGACAACTTAGATTAAGGCCATCAGTCTAACTCCGTACTACAACAACAACCACAAGACAACTTAGATTAAGGCCATCAGTCTAACTCCGTACTACAACAACAACCACAAGACAACTTAGATTAAGGCCATCAGTCTAACTCCGTACTACAACAACAACAACCACAAGACAACTTAGATTAAGGCCATCAGTCTAACTCCGTACTACAACAACAAGCACAAGACAACTTAGATTAAGGCCATCAGTCTAACTCCGTACTACAACAACAACCACAAGACAACTTAGATTAAGGCCATCAGTCTAACTCCGTACTACAACAACAACCACAAGACAACTTAGATTAAGGCCGTCAGTCTAACTCCGTACTACAACAACAACCACAAGACAACTTAGATTAAGGCCGTCAGTCTAACTCCGTACTACAACAACAACCACAAGACAACTTAGATTAAGGCCATCAGTCTAACTCCGTACTACAACAACAACCACAAGACAACTTAGATTAAGGCCATCAGTCTAACTCCGTACTACAACAACAACCACAAGACAACTTAGATTAAGGCCATCAGTCTAACTCCGTACTACAACAACAACCACAAGACAACTTAGATTAAGGCCATCAGTCTAACACCGTACTACAACAACAACCACAAGACAACTTAGATTAAGGCCATCAGTCTAACTCCGTACTACAACAACAACCACAAGACAACTTAGATTAAGGCCATCAGTCTAACTCCGTACTACAACAACAACAACCACAAGACAACTTAGATTAAGGCCATCAGTCTAACACCGTACTACAACAACAACCACAAGACAACTTAGATTAAGGCCATCAGTCTAACTCCGTACTACAACAACAACCACAAGACAACTTAGATTAAGGCCATCAGTCTAACTCCGTACTACAACAACAATCACAAGACAACTTAGATTAAGGCCATCAGTCTAACTCCGTACTACAACAACAACCACAAGACAACTTAGATTAAGGCCATCAGTCTAACTCCGTACTACAACAACAAGCACAAGACAACTTAGATTAAGGCCATCAGTCTAACTTCGTACTACAACAACAACCACAAGACAACTTAGATTAAGGCCGTCAATCTAACTCCGTACAACAACAACAACCACAAGACAACTTAGATTAAGGCCATCAGTCTAACTCCGTACTACAACAACAACCACAAGACAACTTAGATTAAGGCCATCAGTCTAACTCTATACTACAACAACAACCACAAGACAACTTAGATTAAGGCCATCAGTCTAACTCCGTACTACAACAACAACCACAAGACAACTTAGATTAAGGCCATCAGTCTAACTCTATACTACAACAACAACCACAAGACAACTTAGATTAAGGCCATCAGTCTAACTCCGTACTACAACAACCACCACAAGACAACTTAGATTAAGGCCATCAGTCTAACTCCGTACTACAACAACAACCACAAGACAACTTAGATTAAGGCCATCAGTCTAACTCCGTACTACAACAACAACCACAAGACAACTTAGATTAAGGCCATCAGTCTAACTCCGTACTACAACAACAACAACCACAAGACAACTTAGATTAAGGCCATCAGTCTAACTGCGTACTACAACAACAAGCACAAGACAACTTAGATTAAGGCCATCAGTCTAACTCCGTACTACAACAACAACCACAAGACAACTTAGATTAAGGCCATCAGTCTAACTCCGTACTACAACAACAACCACAAGACAACTTAGATTAAGGCCGTCAGTCTAACTCCGTACTACAACAACAACCACAAGACAACTTAGATTAAGGCCGTCAGTCTAACTCCGTACTACAACAACAACCACAAGACAACTTAGATTAAGGCCATCAGTCTAACTCCGTACTACAACAACAACAACCACAAGACAACTTAGATTAAGGCCATCAGTCTAACTCCGTACTACAACAACAACAACCACAAGACAACTTAGATTAAGGCCATCAGTCTAACTCCGTACTACAACAACAACCACAAGACAACTTAGATTAAGGCCGTCAGTCTAACTCCGTACTACAACAACGACCACAAGACAACTTAGATTAAGGCCATTAGTCTAACTCCATACTACAACAACAACCACAAGACAACTTAGATTAAGGCCATCAGTCTAACTCCGTACTACAAAAACCACAAGACAACTTAGATTATGGCCATCAGTCTAACTCCGTACTACAACAACAAGCACAAGACAACTTAGATTAAGGCCATCAGTCTAACTCCGTACTACAACAACAAGCACAAGACAACTTAGATTAAGGCCATCAGTCTAACTCCGTACTACAACAACAACCACAAGACAACTTAGATTAAGGCCATCAGTCTAACTCCGTACTACAACAACAACAACCACAAGACAACTTAGATTAAGGCCATCAGTCTAACTCCGTACTACAACAACAACAACCACAAGACAACTTAGATTAAGGCCATCAGTCTAACTCCGTACTACAACAACAATAACCACAAGACAACTTAGATTAAGGCCATCAGTCTTACTCCGTACTACAACAAAACAAAAACATGACCAAACCAAACAACTTTTCCAAATCACCAAAAAATAAAGTCATAATTGCAATGTAACAGTGATCATAGGGACTGTGACCGAATTTTTAACAATAAACTACGTAAATAACATGTATACTACACTTTACACTACTATACACTACACTATACACTACACTTTACACTACTATACACTACACTACTATACACTACACTATACACTACACTACTATACACTACACTATACACTACTACACACTACACTACACACTACACTATACACTACACTATACACTACACTTTCAGCGATCAGCATGCGCGCGCCTACGCTTCTGTGCACGGTGGCGTTCAGCGCTCGCGTTAGCGGCGAGATTGTTTACAGCCAGGCCCTAGGGCTCACGTTAGCTGTGAGATTGTTTACAGCCAGGGCCTAGGGCTGTGAGATTGTTTACAGCCAGGGCCTAGCGCTGTGAGATTGTTTACAGCCAGGGCCTAGCGCTGTGAGATTGTTTACAGCCAGGGCCTAGCGCTGTGAGATTGTTTACAGCCAGGGCCTAGCGCTGTGAGATTGTTTACAGCCAGGGCCCTAGCGCGGTGAGATTGTTTACAGCCAGGGCCTAGGGCTGTGAGATTGTTTACAGCCAGGGCCTAGGGCTGTGAGATTGTTTACAGCCAGGGCCTAGGGCTGTGAGATTGTTTACAGCCAGGGCCTAGGGCTGTGAGATTGTTTACAGCCAGGGCCCTAGCGCGGTGAGATTGTTTACAGCCAGGGCCTAGGGCTGTGAGATTGTTTACAGCCAGGGCCTAGGGCTCACGTTAGCTGTGAGATTGTTTACAGCCAGGGCCTAGGGCTGTGAGATTGTTTACAGCCAGGGCCTAGGGCTCACGTTAGCTGTGAGATTGTTTACAGCCAGGGCCTAGGGCTCACGTTAGCTGTGAGATTGTTTACAGCCAGGGCCTAGGGCTCACGTTAGCTGTGAGATTGTTTACAGCCAGGGCCTAGGGCTGTGAGATTGTTTACAGCCAGGGCCTAGCGCTGTGAGATTGTTTACAGCCAGGGCCCTAGCGCGGTGAGATTGTTTACAGCCAGGGCCTAGGGCTGTGAGATTGTTTACAGCCAGGGCCTAGGGCTGTGAGATTGTTTACAGCCAGGGCCTAGGGCTGTGAGATTGTTTACAGCCAGGGCCTAGCGCTGTGAGATTGTTTACAGCCAGGGCCTAGGGCTGTGAGATTGTTTACAGCCAGGGCCTAGGGCTCACGTTAGCTGTGAGATTGTTTACAGCCAGGGCCTAGGGCTGTGAGATTGTTTACAGCCAGGGCCCTAGGGCTGTGAGATTGTTTACAGCCAGGGCCTAGGGCTCACGTTAGCTGTGAGATTGTTTACAGGCAGGGCCCTAGCGCTGTGAGATTGTTTACAGGCAGGGCCCTAGCGCTGTGAGATTGTTTACAGCCAGGGCCCTAGGGCTGTGAGATTGTTTACAGCCAGGGCCTAGGGCTGTGAGATTGTTAACAGCCAGGGCCCTAGCGCTGTGAGATTGTTTACAGCCAGGGCCTAGGGCTCACGTTAGCTGTGAGATTGTTTACAGCCAGGGCCTAGCGCTGTGAGATTGTTTACAGCCAGGGCCTAGGGCTGTGAGATTGTTTACAGCCAGGGCCCTAGGGCTGTGAGATTGTTTACAGCCAGGGCCTAGGGCTGTGAGATTGTTAACAGCCAGGGCCCTAGCGCTGTGAGATTGTTTACAGCCAGGGCCTAGGGCTCACGTTAGCTGTGAGATTGTTTACAGCCAGGGCCTAGGGCTGTGAGATTGTTTACAGCCAGGGCCTAGGGCTCACGTTAGCTGTGAGATTGTTTACAGCCAGGGCCTAGCGCTGTGAGATTGTTTACAGCCAGGGCCCTAGGGCTGTGAGATTGTTTACAGCCAGGGCCTAGGGCTGTGAGATTGTTTACAGCCAGGGCCTAGCGCTGTGAGATTGTTTACAGCCAGGGCCCTAGGGCTGTGAGATTGTTTACAGCCAGGGCCCTAGGGCTGTGAGATTGTTTACAGCCAGGGCCCTAGCGCTGTGAGATTGTTTACAGCCAGGGCCCAGGGCTCACGTTAGCTGTGAGATTGTTTACAGCCAGGGCCTAGGGCTGTGAGATTGTTTACAGCCAGGGCCTAGGGCTGTGAGATTGTTTACAGCCAGGGCCTAGCGCTGTGAGATTGTTTACAGCCAGGGCCCTAGGGCTGTGAGATTGTTTACAGCCAGGTCCTACGGCTGTGAGATTGTTTACAGCCAGGGCCTAGGGCTCACGTTAGCTGTGAGATTGTTTACAGCCAGGACCCTAGGGCTGTGAGATTGTTTACAGCCAGGGCCTAGGGCTGTGAGATTGTTTACAGCCAGGTCCTACGGCTGTGAGATTGTTTACAGCCAGGGCCTAGGGCTCACGTTAGCTGTGAGATTGTTTACAGCCAGGGCCCTAGCGCTGTGAGATTGTTTACAGCCAGGGCCTAGGGCTGTGAGATTGTTTACAGCCAGGGCCTAGCGCTGTGAGATTGTTTACAGCCAGGGGCCTAGGGCTGTGAGATTGTTTACAGCCAGGGCCTAGGGCTGTGAGATTGTTTACAGCCAGGGCCTAGGGCTGTGAGATTGTTTACAGCCAGGGCCCTAGCGCTGTGAGATTGTTTACAGCCAGGGCCTAGGGCTGTGAGATTGTTTACAGCCAGGGCCCTAGTGCTGTGAGATTGTTTACAGCCAGGGCCTAGCGCTGTGAGATTGTTTACAGCCAGGGCCTAGCGCTGTGAGATTGTTTACAGCCAGGGCCCTAGGGCTGTGAGATTGTTTACAGCCAGGGCCTAGGGCTGTGAGATTGTTTACAGCCAGGGCCTAGGGCTGTGAGATTGTTTACAGCCAGGGCCTAGGGCTCACGTTAGCTGTGAGATTGTTTACAGCCAGGGCCTAGCGCTGTGAGATTGTTTACAGCCAGGGCCCTAGGGCTCACGTTAGCTGTGAGATTGTTTACCGCCAGGCCCTAGCACTGTGAGATTGTTTACAGCCAGGGCCTAGGGCTGTGAGATTGTTTACAGCCAGGGCCTAGGGCTCACGTTAGCTGTGAGATTGTTTACAGCCAGGGCCCTAGCACTGTGAGATTGTTTACAGCCAGGGCCTAGGGCTGTGAGATTGTTTACAGCCAGGGCCTAGCGCTGTGAGATTGTTTACAGCCAGGGCCTAGGGCTCACGTTAGCTGTGAGATTGTTTACAGCCAGGGCCTAGGGCTGTGAGATTGTTTATAGCCAGGGCCTAGGGCTCACGTTAGCTGTGAGATTGTTTACAGCCAGGGCCTAGGGCTGTGAGATTGTTTACAGCCAGGGCCCTAGCGCTGTGAGATTGTTTACAGCCAGGGCCTAGGGCTGTGAGATTGTTTACAGCCAGGGCCTAGGGCTGTGAGATTGTTTACAGCCAGGGCCCTAGGGCTGTGAGATTGTTTACAGCCAGGGCCTAGGGCTCACGTTAGCTGTGAGATTGTTTACAGCCAGGGCCTAGCGCTGTGAGATTGTTTACAGCCAGGCCCTAGCGCTGTGAGATTGTTTGCAGCCAGGGCCTAGGGCTCACGTTGGCTGTGAGATTGTTTACAGCCAGGGCCTAGGGCTGTGAGATTGTTTACAGCCAGGCCCTAGGGCTGTGAGATTGTTTACAGCCAGGGCCTAGGGCTCGTGTTAGCTGCGAGATTGTTTACAGCCAGGGCCTAGAGCTCACGTTAGCTGTGAGATTGTTTACAGCCAGGGCCTAGGGCTGTGAGATTGTTTACAGCCAGGGCCTAGGGCTGTGAGATTGTTTACAGCCAGGGCCCTAGCGCTGTGAGATTGTTTACAGCCAGGGCCTAGGGCTGTGAGATTGTTTACAGCCAGGGCCTAGGGCTGTGAGATTGTTTACAGCCAGGGCCTAGCGCTGTGAGATTGTTTACAGCCAGGGCCCTAGGGCTGTGAGATTGTTTACAGCCAGGGCCTAGGGCTGTGAGATTGTTTACAGCCAGGGCCCTAGGGCTGTGAGATTGTTTACAGCCAGGGCCTAGGGCTCACGTTAGCTGTGAGATTGTTTACAGCCAGGGCCTAGCGCTGTGAGATTGTTTACAGCCAGGCCCTAGCGCTGTGAGATTGTTTGCAGCCAGGGCCTAGGGCTCACGTTGGCTGTGAGATTGTTTACAGCCAGGGCCTAGGGCTGTGAGATTGTTTACAGCCAGGCCCTAGGGCTGTGAGATTGTTTACAGCCAGGGCCTAGGGCTCGTGTTAGCTGCGAGATTGTTTACAGCCAGGGCCTAGAGCTCACGTTAGCTGTGAGATTGTTTACAGCCAGGGCCTAGGGCTGTGAGATTGTTTACAGCCAGGGCCTAGGGCTGTGAGATTGTTTACAGCCAGGGCCCTAGCGCTGTGAGATTGTTTACAGCCAGGGCCTAGGGCTGTGAGATTGTTTACAGCCAGGGCCTAGGGCTGTGAGATTGTTTACAGCCAGGGCCTAGCGCTGTGAGATTGTTTACAGCCAGGGCCCTAGGGCTGTGAGATTGTTTACAGCCAGGGCCTAGGGCTGTGAGATTGTTTACAGCCAGGGCCCTAGGGCTGTGAGATTGTTTACAGCCAGGGCCTAGGGCTCACGTTAGCTGTGAGATTGTTTACAGCCAGGGCCTAGGGCTCACGTTAGCTGTGAGATTGTTTACAGCCAGGGCCCTAGCGCTGTGAGATTGTTTACAGCCAGGGCCTAGGGCTGTGAGATTGTTTACAGCCAGGGCCTAGGGCTCACGTTAGCTGTGAGATTGTTTACAGCTAGGGCCTAGGGCTCACGTTAGCGGTGAGATTGTTTACAGCCAGGGCATAGGGCTGTGAGATTGTTTACAGCCAGGGCCCTAGGGCTGTGAGATTGTTTACAGCCAGGGCCTAGGGCTGTGAGATTGTTTACAGCCAGGGCCCTAGGGCTGTGAGATTGTTTACAGCCAGGGCCTAGGGCTCACGTTAGCGGTGAGATTGTTTACAGCCAGGGCCTAGGGCTGTGATATTGTTTACAGCCAGGGCCTAGGGCTGTGAGATTGTTTACAGCCAGGGCCCTAGGGCTGTGAGATTGTTTACAGCCAGGGCCTAGGGCTGTGAGATTGTTTACAGCCAGGGGCTAGCACTGTGAGATTGTTTACAGCCATGGCCTAGGGCTCACGTTAGCTGTGAGATTGTTTACAGCCAGGGCCCTAGCGCTGTGAGATTGTTTACAGCCAGGGCCTAGGGCTCACGTTAGCTGTGAGATTGTTTACAGCCAGGGCCTAGGGCTGTGAGATTGTTTACAGCCAGGGCCTAGGGCTCACGTTAGCTGTGAGATTGTTTACAGCCAGGGCCTAGGGCTGTGAGATTGTTTACAGCCAGGGCCTAGCGCTGTGAGATTGTTTACAGCCAGGGCCCTAGGGCTCACGTTAGCTGTGAGATTGTTTACAGCCAGGGCCCAAGCGCTGTGAGATTGTTTACAGCCAGGGCCTAGAGCTCACGTTAGCTGTGAGATTGTTTACAGCCAGGGCCTAGCGCTGTGAGATTGTTTACAGGCAGGTCCTAGGGCTGTGAGATTGTTTACAGCCAGGGCCTAGGGCTCACGTTAGCTGTGAGATTGTTTACAGGCAGGGCCCTAGCGCTGTGAGATTGTTTACAGCCAGGGCCTAGGGCTGTGAGATTGTTTACAGCCAGGGCCTAGGGCTGTGAGATTGTTTACAGCCAGGGCCTAGGGCTCACGTTAGCTGTGAGATTGTTTACAGGCAGGGCCCTAGCGCTGTGAGATTGTTTACAGCCAGGGCCTAGGGCTGTGAGATTGTTTACAGCCAGGGCCTAGGGCTGTGAGATTGTTTACAGCCAGGGCCTAGCGCTGTGAGATTGTTTACAGCCAGGGCCTAGGGCTGTGAGATTGTTTACAGCCAGGGCCTAGGGCTGTGAGATTGTTTACAGCCAGGGCCTAGGGCTGTGAGATTGTTTACAGGCAGGGCCCTAGGGCTGTGAGATTGTTTACAGCCAGGGCCTAGGGCTGTGAGATTGTTTACAGCCAGGCCCCTAGGGCTGTGAGATTGTTTACAGCCAGGGCCTAGCGCTGTGAGATTGTTTACAGCCAGGCCCCTAGGGCTGTGAGATTGTTTACAGCCAGGGCCCTAGGGCTCACGTTAGCGGCGAGATTGTTTACAGCCAGGGCCTAGGGCTGTGAGATTGTTTACAGCCAGGGCCTAGGGCTCACGTTAGCGGTGAGATTGTTTACAGCCAGGGCCCTAGCACTGTGAGATTGTTTACAGCCAGAGCCCTAGAGCTGTGAGATTGTTTACAGCCAGGGCCTAGGGCTGTAAGATTGTTTACAGCCAGGGCCTAGGGCTCACGTTAGCTGTAAGATTGTTTACAGCCAGGGCCTAGGGCTGTGAGATTGTTTACAGCCAGGGCCTAGGGCTCACGTTAGCTGTGAGATTGTTTACAGCCAGGGCCTAGCGCTGTGAGATTGTTTACAGCCAGGCCCTAGCGCTGTAAGATTGTTTACAGCCAGGGCCTAGGGCTGTGAGATTGTTTACAGCCAGGGCCTAGGGCTGTGAGATTGTTTACAGCCAGGGCCTAGCGCTGTGAGATTGTTTACAGCCAGGGCCCTAGGGCTGTGAGATTGTTTACAGCCAGGGCCTAGCGCTGTGAGATTGTTTACAGCCAGGCCCCTAGGGCTGTGAGATTGTTTACAGCCAGGGCCCTAGGGCTCACGTTAGCGGCGAGATTGTTTACAGCCAGGGCCTAGGGCTGTGAGATTGTTTACAGCCAGGGCCTAGGGCTCACGTTAGCGGTGAGATTGTTTACAGCCAGGGCCCTAGCGCTGTGAGATTGTTTACAGCCAGAGCCCTAGAGCTGTGAGATTGTTTACAGCCAGGGCCTAGGGCTGTAAGATTGTTTACAGCCAGGGCCTAGGGCTCACGTTAGCTGTAAGATTGTTTACAGCCAGGGCCTAGGGCTGTGAGATTGTTTACAGCCAGGGCCTAGGGCTCACGTTAGCTGTGAGATTGTTTACAGCCAGGGCCTAGCGCTGTGAGATTGTTTACAGCCAGGCCCTAGCGCTGTAAGATTGTTTACAGCCAGGGCCTAGGGCTGTGAGATTGTTTACAGCCAGGGCCTAGGGCTGTGAGATTGTTTACAGCCAGGGCCTAGCGCTGTGAGATTGTTTACAGCCAGGGCCCTAGGGCTGTGAGATTGTTTACAGCCAGGGCCCTAACGCTCACGTTAGCGGCGATCTGGCCAAAACCACAGTCGGAGGGCACAGGAGGGCGAGGGATTGGGGTGGGGGGGCCGGTAGCCGGGACTCGACTGAAGAGCAGCCGGGGGGTATTCGGGACAAACGTGGCGGGGGAGGTCGGGGGCCAACGGCGCCGACAATTCGGTGATGGCGGGGGGACGTTTGCCCCCCGCCACATTGTAGTGTAGTGTATAGTAGTATAGTGTATAGTAGTGTAGTGTATAGTAGTGTAGTGTATAGTAGTGTAGTGTATAGTAGTATAGTGTATAGTAGTGTAGTGTATAGTAGTGTAGTGTATAGTAGTGTAGTGTATAGTGTAGTGTATAGTAGTGTAATGTATAGTAGTGTAGTGTATAGTAGTGTATAGTGCAGTGTATAGTAGTGTATAGTGTAGTGTAGTGTATAGTCTAGTGTGTGTATAGTAGTGTAGTGTATAGTAGTGTAGTGTATAGTAGTGTAGTGTATAGTGTAGTGTATAGTGCAGTGTATAGTAGTGTATAGTGTAGTGTGTATAGTAATGTAGTGTATAGTGTAGTGTGTGTATAGGAGTGTAGTATATAGTGTAGTGTATAGTGCAGTGTATAGTAGTGTAGTGTATAGTAGTGTAGTGTATAGTGTAGTTTAGAGTAGTGTATAGTAGTGTATAGTGTAGTGTATAGTGTAGTGTATAGTGCAGTGTATAGTAGTGTAGTGTGTAGTGTATAGTAGTGTATAGTGTAGTGTATAGTGTAGTGTATAGTAGTGTATAGTGTAGTGTATAGTAGTGTAGTATATAGTGAAGTGTATAGTGTAGTGTATAGTAGTGTAGTGTCCAGTAGTGTATAGTGTAGAGTATAGTAGTGTAGTGTACAGTGTAGTGTACAGTAGTGTAGTGTATAGTAGTGTAGTGTATAGTAGTATAGTAGTGTAGTGTATAGTAGTGTAGTGTATAGTGTAGTGTATAGTAGTGTAGTGTATAGTAGTGTATAGTAGTGTAATGTATAGTAGTGTAGTGTATAGTAGTGTATAGTGTATAGTGCAGTGTATAGTAGTGTATAGTGTAGTGTGTAGTGTAGTGTATAGTGTAGTGTGTGTATAGTAGTGTAGTGTATAGTAGTGTAGTGTATAGTAGTGTAGTGTATAGTGTAGTGTATAGTGCAGTGTATAGTAGTGTATAGTGTAGTGTGTATAGTAATGTAGTGTATAGTGTAGTGTGTGTATAGGAGTGTAGTATATAGTGTAGTGTATAGTGCAGTGTATAGTAGTGTAGTGTATAGTGTAGTTTAGAGTAGTGTAGTGTAAATTTCGATTTAAAGCTTTCGTGACTGCAATGATTCATCTTCTTTGGTTCTTTCGGTAAAGTCACGTAGAATGAGAATAAAATAATAAATTGATAAAATAAAATAACACAATATTCTCACGACGTTTCGGCCACAACACAAGCGGCCTTCATCAGGTGAAGGGGGCGAGACTGTCTGGTAGGACAGCGCTGGAGTGGACAGTCTCGTCCCCTTCACCTGATGAAGGCCGCTTGTGTTGTGGCCGAAACGTCGTGAGAATATTGTTATTTTATTTTATCAATTTATTATTTTATTCTCATTCTACGTGGTGACTTTACCGAAAGAACCAAAGAAGATAGTGTAGTGTATAGTAGTGTATAGTGTAGTGTATAGTAGTGTATAGTGTAGTGTATAGTGCAGTGTATAGTAGTGTAGTGTATAGTAGTGTATAGTGTAGTGTATAGTAATGTAGTGTATAGTGTAGTGTGTATAGTAGTGTGGTGTATAGTGTAGTGTATAGTGTAGTGTATAGTAGTGTAGTATATAGTGCAGTGTATAGTAGTGTAGTGTATAGTAGTGTAGTGTATAGTGTAGTGTGTATAGTAGTGTATAGTCGTGTAGTGTATAGTAGTGTAGTAGTATAGTAGTATAGTGTATAGTAGTGTATAGTGGTGTAGTGTATAGTGGTGTAGTGTATAGTGTAGTGTATAGTAGTGTAGTGTATAGTGGTGTAGTGTATAGTGTAGTGTATAGTAGTGTAGTGTATCGTGTAGTGTGTGCGTACAGTAGTGTAGTGTATAATAGTGTAGTGTATAGTGTAGTGTATAGTGTAGTGTGTGTGTATAGTAGTGGTGTATAATAGTGTAGAATAGTGTAGTGTATAGTAGTGTTGTGTATAGTAGTGTAGTCTATAGTAGTGTTGTGTATAGTAGTGTATAGTGTAGTATATAGTAGTGTAGTGTATAGTGTAGTGTATAGTAATGTAGTGTATAGTAGTGTAGAGTATAGTGGTGTAGTGTATAGTAGTGTAGTGTATAGTAGTGTAGTGTATAGTAGTGTAGAGTATAGTGGTGTAGTGTATAGTAGTGTAGTGTACATTAGTGGTGTATAGTAGTGTAGTGTACAGTAGTGTAGTGTATAGTCTAGTGTATAGTGTAGTGTATAGTAGTGTGTAGTGTATAGTAGTGTAGTGTATAGTAGTGTATAGTGTAGTGTATAGTAGTGTAGTGTATAGTAGTGTATAGTGTAGTGTACAGTAGTGTGGTGGACATTAGCGTGAATGTACGTTGCACATTAGTAGCGGACAACCTTTTAATAATTTCCTCGTGCGGCAGTGGAGTCAAAGTGTGGTTTTTTGCGAAGGGCCTTTACGTCCTGTGCAATACAACGCACACACGTGTGTACACCAGCATGCGATACCGCCTCGGGCCAGCAGGTGGCTGCCAGGGTTATTGAGTAACCCCGACACGTACACCAGTCACGTGATTAATGGCGGCTCGGTTGAGAATTTGTGCGTGGAACACACGTGCTGTTGCATTTTACAAACGACGACAATAAATGCATTTGCCCTCGATTTGGAGCACCTGGCCCGCGTCCTTCGTTTCGGGTCGAACTTTCTCCGCACCATACATAGCCAACCGGTAGCTAGTCGGAGGCACAGTGAAAGGGGTTAACAAACCCCTTTCTATCCTAAAGAAATTCCTTTTCAACGTGGTATAGTGGTGTGGTGTATCGCGGTTTTGGTGCATACGAGTGTATAGTAGTGTGAAGTCCGCCAGACCGAGTGTCGTACACTCACACGCAGAATGTCACCCCTGTCACCACCACCCCTGGCTCCGCCCCTGTGTATGACGTGTGTATGACGTGTGTGTATGACGTGTGTGTATGACGTGTGTGTGTATGAAGTGTGTATGACGTGTGTGTATGACGTGTGTGTATGAAGTGTGTATGAAGTGTGTATGACGTGTGTATGATGTGTGTGTGTATGACGTGTGTGTGTGTGTGACGTGTGTATGTATGACCAGGGACGGAGCCAGGATTTCAGCCCGGGGGTTGACATTCAACAACAAATGTGAACATCAAGAATGATTTAGAGAGAGTCAGGCTGTTGAACCGGACGCCATCGGTTGGCGGACACACGCTCTGACGGTGCAGTTGGCACGCAGTTCGCCAGACCGAGTGTCGTACACTCACACGCAGAATGTCACCCCTGTCACCACCCTCCTGGCTCCGCCCCTGTGTATGACGTGTGTATGACGTGTGTATGACATGTATGACGTGTGTGTGTGTATGAAGTGTGTATGACGTGTGTATGACATGTGTGTGTATGACATGTGTGTATGAAGTGTGTATGACGTGTGTGTGTATGACGTGTGTGTGTATGACGTGTGTGTATGACACGTGTGTGTATGACGTGTGTGTATGAAGTGTGTATGAAGTGTGTATGACGTGTGTATGACGTGTGTGTATGACGTGTGTGTGTGTGTGTATGAAGTGTGTATGACCAGGGACGGAGCCAGGATTTCAGCCCGGGGGTTGACATTCAACAACAAATGTGAACTTCAAGAATGATTTAGAGAGAGTCAGGCTGTTGAACCGGACGCCATCGGTTGGCGGACACACGCTCTGACGGTGCAGTTGGCACGCAGTTCGCCAGACCGAGTGCCGTACACTCACACGCAGAATGTCACCCGTCACCACCACCACTGGCTCCGCCCCTGTATATGACGTGTGTGTATGACGTGTGTATGACATGTGTATATGACGTGTGTATGACATGTATGACGTGTGTGTGTATGAAGTGTGTATGACGTGTGTATGACGTGTGTGTGTGTATGACGTGTGTGTATGAAGTGTGTATGACACGTGTGTATGACGTGTGTGTATGACACGTGTGTATGACGTGTGTGTGTATGACACGTGTGTATGAAGTGTGTATGACGTGTGTATGACGTGTGTATGACGTGTGTATGACGTGTGTGTGTGACGTGTGTGTGTATGACCAGGGACGGAGTCAGGATTTCAGCCCGGGGGTTGACATTCAACGACAAATGTGAACATCAAGAATGATTTAGAGAGAGTCAGGCTGTTGAACCGGACGCCATCGGTTGGCGGACACACGCTCTGACGGTGCAGTTGGCACGCAGTTCGCCAGACCGAGTGTCGTACACTCACACGCACAATGTCACCCCTGCCGCCACCACCACCCCCGGCTCCGCCCCCTGGTGTATATTAGTGTAGTACATGCCAATTCGTCACTAGTACAGCAACACCGGTGTGTTGGGAGAGCCGGGCCGCGACATTTACAATCCGGGCACGACGTTTCGCCAGCAATTACCAACAGCTTCATCAGGCAAAAACAAGATATCCGTTTCGTCGCCCGACGCTGTGCTAGTGACGAATTGCCACGCCCTGTTGACGTTGACAACCCTTACCGGTTGGCTGTGTCGAGCGGCGGCGTGTTTGAATGGACGCGTTCACACATTCTACGCGAGCCTGCCTGCCTACCTACCTAAAAAATAAATAAAACTCTCACGGGACACGCCACTCTTGCTCGGCGCCTGAAGCGCTGCTGCTGTCGAGCAGCAGCAGCTACTGCAGCTACTGCTGCTGCTGCTGCCCGACATCCCCATCGGTCTCGCGCGCTGCCAAACGGTGGCCGTCCATAAGTACCAAAACGTTGTCGTCAGCCGGCCGTAGTTTTACCTTAAAATCGCGACACAGCGGCCTCAATCGATGCCACGAATACAAACGTGGGGGGGGGGGGGGGGGGGGGGGCGAGAGTCTGGAATGCGGCCATCATCAAAAAGGAACTCCCCTTACAAAGGGGGATCCCCTGAAGGTTTTTCCACCTTCCACGCAGCCGATGGCCGGCCTGTCGAGCGAATCGCGACCGGGCGACGTGGCCGACTTGGCAAACCCGAGGCCACCAAAACAACGCCCCAAAGATTCGGCAGCCTGCCATTTGCGCGGCCACGAATCGCACGCCGCCGCCGCCTTCGAAGGGAGGAACGGACAAGATCCGCTCGGCTTTTCCCGAACACGCCGTAGAGTGGACGGCAACATGTAAAAAAAAAAAAATGACACGTTTAATCTGCTGCCATTAATTCATACGATGGAAGAAGCCGCGTATGGCAAGAAGACGATGGTGTTCCCCTAGGCTCTATTCTCGGTCCTTATACCATTCCTGAAAGGTCTCACCAGTGTCAAACCAGAAAATGCAAAAAAAGGCGAACGGTACATTGTGAGACCTCCTTTGCCAGTAACGAGATATAGGAATAGGTTTTTACCCTTTTAACTGGCACAAAAACTGACGCCTTTATTCAAGGCATCGTGTTTGCAATAACCACAACACAAGCAGTCAAAATTACTATAGCTTGTTACTGGCAAAAGGAGGTCTCATAATGTAAATGCTCACCCCGAGCACCTCAATACTCTGATAGTGGCGCTGTTTTTTTGAGTTGTACGCCTTTTGGCGTCTTCTGGTCCAACACCAGTGGAGACTTAAGGGCTCTAAGAAAAGCCGTCTCGGGTGTGGACCAATCAAATTCAAGGACAGTGCCAATATTATTATCATCAGAGTTGTCTCTTTTGTTTGCATTTTGACTGCTTGTGTTGTGGTTATTGCAGACACGATGCCTTGAATAAAGGTGTCAGTTGTTGTGCCAGTTAAAAGGGTAAAAACCTATTACTACAGCGAACGGTACAGTTAAGAAGGCTGTCTCTGGTGTTGGCCAAT
This sequence comes from Petromyzon marinus, assembly GCF_048934315.1. Taxonomy (NCBI): domain Eukaryota; kingdom Metazoa; phylum Chordata; class Hyperoartia; order Petromyzontiformes; family Petromyzontidae; genus Petromyzon; species Petromyzon marinus. Next base: position 453,241 of record NW_027423368.1, read on the forward strand.
CAGTTTCAAAGACCATGCAAACATTATATCAGATGATGTTTGTTTGCTTGTATCTTCACAATTACGTGTGGCTGATGCAGGCTTTATTCCTTGGAAAAAAACAAACATCCAGTTGGTGTTTCAACATCTTAACACCTTTTACATTTCTTAGTTTTTTCGGTAAAGTCACGTTGAAGAGAAACAACAAAATAACAAAATATATATAAAACAATAAAAAATTCTCACGACGTTTCGACCATAACTCAAACGGTCATCATCAGGTGTGTCGGTTTGAGTTGATGATGACCGTTTGAGTTATGGTCGAAACGTCGTGAGAATTTTTTATTGTTTTATATATATTTTGTTATTTTGTTGTTTCTCTTCAACGTGACTTTACCGAAAAAACTAAGAATATGAATTACTGCAGTCACGAAAGCTTTAAATCAAAACCTTTTACATTTTTCATATTCTTAGCTCTTTCGGTAAAGTCACGTTGAAGAGAAACAATAAAATATATATAAAACAAAAATTTATATATTGTTCATTTATATTACTATAAAACAATAATATATATTTTATTATTTTATTGTTTCCCTTCAACGTGGTGACTTTACCGAAAGAGCTAAGAATATGAATTACTGCAGTCACGAAAGCTTTAAATCAAAATCTTTTACATTGAGACCTCCTTTGCCAGTAACAAGATATAGAAATAGGTTTTACCCTTTTAACCGGCACAAAAGCTGACAAACTTTATTCAAGGCATCGTGTTTGCAATAACCACAACACAAGCAGTCAAAATGCAAACAAAACGAGACAACTCTGATAATGATGATGGCACTGTCCTTGAATTTGATTGGTCCACACCCGAGACGGCTTTTCTTAGAGCCCTTTAGTCTCCACTGATGTTGGACCAGATGACGCCATAAGGCGTACAACTCAAACAACAGCTCCACTATCAGAGTATTGAGAGCTCGGGGTTAAGCATTGACATTATGACACCTCCTTTGCCAGTAGCGAGATATAGGAATAGGTTTTACCCTTTTAACTGGCACAAGAACTGACACATTTTATTCAAGGCATCGTGTTTGCAATAACCACAACACAAGCAGTCAAAATGCAAACAAAAAGAGACAACTCTGATAATAATATTGGCACTGTCCTTGACATTGATTGGTCCACACCCGAGACGGCTTTTCTTAGAGCCCTTTAGTCTCTCCACTGGTGTTGTACCAGATGACGCCAAAAGGCGTACAACTCAAACAACAGCGCACTATCAGAGTATTGAGAGCTCGGGGTTAAGCATTTACATTATGACACCTTCCTTGCCAGTAACAAGATATAGTAATAGGTTTTTACCCTTTTAACTGGCACAAGAACTAACACCTTTATTCAAGGCATCGTGTTTGCAATAACCACAACACAAGCAGTCAAAATGCAAACAAAAAAAGAGAACTCTGAAATTGATGATGGCACTGTCCTTGAATTTGATTGGTCCACACCCGAGACGGCTTTGAGCCCTTAGACTCCACTGATGTTGGACCAGATGACGCCATAAGGCGTACAACTCAAACAACAGCTCCACTATCAGAGTATTGAGAGCTCGGGGTTAAGCATTTACATTATGACACCTCCTTTGCCAGTAGCGAGATATAGTAATAGGTTTTTATCCTTTTAACTGGCACAAAAACTGACACATTTTATTCAAGGCATCGCGTTTGCAATAACCACAACACAAGCAGTCAAAATGCAAACAAAAAGAGACAACTCTGATAATGATATTGGCACTGTCCTTGAATTTGATTGGTCCACACCCGAGACGGCTTTTCTTAGAGCCCTTAGTCTCTCCACTGGTGTTGGACCAGAAGACGCCAAAAGGCGTACAACTCAAACAACAGCAGGGCACTATCAGAGTATTGAGAGCTCGGGGTTAAGCATTTACATTATGAGACCTCCTTTGCCAGTAACGAGATATAGTAATAGGTTTTTACCCTTTTAACTGGCACAAAAGCTGACAAACTTTATTCAAGGCATCATGTTTGCAATAACCACAACATAAGCGGTCAAAATACAAACAAAAAAAGAGAACTCTGAAATTGATGATGGCACTGTCCTTGAATTTGATTGGTCCACACCCGAGACGGCTTTGAGCCCTTAGACTCCACTGATGTTGTACCAGATGACGCCATAAGGCGTACAACTCAAACAACAGCTCCACTATCAGAGTATTGAGAGCTCGGGGTTAAGCATTGACATTATGACACCTCCTTTGCCAGTAGCGAGATATAGGAATAGTTTTTACCCTTTTAACTGGCACAAGAACTGACACATTTTATTCAAGGCATCGCGTTTGCAATAACCACAACACAAGCAGTCAAAATGCAAACACAAAAAGACACAAAATGCCAAATGTTTCTTTTTCTTTGCATTTTGACTGCTTTTGCTTTGTGGTTATTGCAAACACGACGCCTTGAATGAAGGCGTCAGTTCTTGTGCCGGTTAAAAGGGTAAAAACCCGTTACTATACCTTAACACCTGTTTGGCTATTGCCAGAAAAGGTCAAACCTATTCGTTATTCTTCACATAATTTCCCCTTTTGGCATACAAAACACGTTTTCACGCTGGCGACTTGCAAATGTAAATTTCTCTCCGACGAGTCTGACGCCGATCCTTCTCCCGTCTCCCTCTCCGCGTCTTAACGTTGCATCCGATTGGCTTGCATCTAAGTTTCTCCGGCTGCGTAGCAAGAAAGCTGACATGCCCACGGTTACCGAAAGGTCATATCAACTACAATTCCTACCCTCCCCCCCCAAATTTTTTTTAAAATAAATGTTAAGTTATACAACTGATCTGATTGGTGTCAAGGATGGGGGGGGGGGGTAAGAAATCTTGGGTGGAAATTTTCGTGTTGCATTTAGAGCCGTGTTTATGTTCATCGCTAACTTTCGTAGGAGTGCCCGGCTTACTGCTTCTTGCAACTCCAGCTGCTGCTGCTGCTCTGCTGCTGCTTTTGTAACCCTCCAAGTAGGGGTCACGGCCACTTTTCAATACGGCGGCTTCGAACAGACGGCGATTCGACCGGGCAGAATCCGTAACGCAGAGACACGCCCCCCCCCCGTAGCACCGTACATGGGGCAAAAGGCACGTCCACGTTTTTCATGCGCCGACTTTGATCGTAGTACAGCGATCCTACCTGTATCACGAATCCAACGACCTCTTTCAACTGGGTGTGGGCTATATATATATGTGTACTATAACTGTATATCAAAATATTTTTTTTTTAGTTGCACCGTGCATTAGGTTTTATAAATCAGCGGTTCTTAACCTGGGAATGCAATCACGCACCCTTCCTCGGTGTGTTACATCGGACCCTACGTATTGATCAACATTACACACGTGTTTCAAGAATCGGAGCCGAATGGGTTGTAAGAATGCGATCAAAAGCTTATGGAACGACTGTTCTGTGTGTGAACTCCCTTGGGAGTAACTACGTGTGTGTATGTGGGAAGGTTGCCCCTGCATCCTCCAAAAACGCGTGGGTATTAAAAAATATATATATAAGGAGGGAGCTCGCACTGTTAAAAGACGTCTCATGAATCCGTGACGGGCATTAATGATGCGTTACGTCCGTGTGGAGGGAAACCATTCGGCACTTGGCGGCAGCCTAATGTGGTGCTTGACCGATCAGCAAAAAAAAACCGCGCCTTCAAAACGTCAAAAGCCTGATCCGGGCTCTATCCAGACTCAATGACATATACACGGCTGTTCAAAGTATCAGGCCTTCAGCTCTATATTCTTGGTTCTTTCGGTAAAAGTCACCACCACCACGTAGAAGGGGAACAATAAAATAATAAAAAATATATAAAACAATAAAATTAATGTAAAACAATTCAATTGTTATTCTTGGTTCTTTCGGTAAAAGTCACCACCACCACCACGTAGAAGGGGAACAATAAAATAATAAAAAAATATAAAACAATACAATTATTAGTCTTGGTTCTTTCGGTAAAGTCACCACCACGTAGAAGGGGAACAATAAAAAAAAAACAATACAATTATTATTCTTGGTTCTTTCGGTAAAGTCACCACCACGTAGAAGGGAAACAATAAAATAATAAAAATATGTAAAACAATACAATTGTTATTCTTGGTTCTTCCGGTAAAGTCACCACGTAGAAGGGAAACAATAAAATAAAAAAAGAATATAAAACAATAAAATTATTGTAAAACAATACAATTGTTATTCTTGGTTCTTCCGGTAAAGTCACCACCACGTAGAAGGGAAACAATAAAATAATAAAAATATAAAATAATAAAATTATTGTAAAACAATACAATTATTATTCTTGGTTCTTCCGGTAAAGTCACCACCACGTAGAAGGGGAACAATAAAATAATAAAAATATAAAACAATAAAATTATTGTAAAACAATAAAATTATTATTCTTGGTGTTCTTCCGGTAAAGTCACCACCACGTAGAAGGGGAACAATAAAATAATAAAAATATATAAAACTTAAAAATTCTCACGACGTTACGACTGCAACACAACACAAGCAATCATCATCAGGTGGTGAAAACCACAGCAAGAACATTTGAAAAAAGTGGCGTTTTTTTTTTAAAAGTTAGCACCACGGAGAGCGATTTGACGGTTTTATTCAGATGGACGAGTCCATCTATGTTCGCAAAAGAGGAGGGGGGGGAGACGAGAAATAATGGATGCGGTCTGAAAGCCACCGTAAGCGTGAACAATCAATTAACAACCCGAGATGTTTTTTTTTAAATCAAATCCTTCCAATGATTGCTCAGCCAGAATCCATCTTCTCGGTTGAAATTGTCTCCGTGTTTGTTTACGCGTGGATAGCCTCGCGAACGAATCTCTCACGGTAGCCGGATGGCTCGCAGAGAACCTCCGTCTTGGAGAAGTCAATGTCACGTGAGCCCACCGAATTAAAACGGTCATCTGCCACGGCCGAGGTGTTGTACCAGGTAACGCCCATTGAGCTGTAGATTTTTATGTCATAAGCGACCTATCACAAACGACATCTCGACAGTGGCTGATATCATCATCATTATCATCACGTGGACATTTATTGCAACAGGCAAATACTTTAAAACGCGCGGTGACATCAATTGCAGATGTGGAGGGGTAAAACCGGAGGAGGGATCACCACCACGTGGAGAGAGAGAGAGACGCAGACACTCCGAATATAACAGCAGGCATTGTCAGGGTCTGTGATAGAACCCACGACCTCCTGTGTACCAGGCGAGGTAGTCAACATCTCACAGGGTCTGTGATCGAACCCACGACCTCCTGCATACCAGGCGAGGTAGTCAACATCTCACAGGGTCTGTGATCGAACCCACGACCTCCTGCATACCAGGCGAGGCAATCAACATCTCAAGGCCAGGAGAGAGACGCAGACTCCACATATACAGCAGCAGGCATCGTCAGGGTCTGTGATAGAACCCACGACCTCCTGCACACCAGGCGAGGTGGTCAACATCTCAAGACCAGGGGAGAGAGACGCAGACACTCCGAATATAACAGCTGCCATCGTCAGGGTCTGTGATAGAACCCACGACCTCCTGCACACCAGGCGAAGTAGTCAACATCTCAAGACCAGGGGAGAGAGAGACGCAGACACTCCGAATATAACAGCAGCAGGCATTGTCAGGGTCTGTCATAGAACCCACGACATCCTGTGTACCAAGCGAGGTAGTCAACATCTCAAGACCAGGGGAGAGAGAGACGCAGACACTCCGAATATAACAGCAGGCATGGTCAGGATCCGTGATCGAACCCACGACCTCCTGTATACCAGGCGAGGTAGTCAACATCTCAAGACCAGGAGAGAGACGCAGACTCCACATATACAGCAGCAGGCATCGTCAGGGTCTGTGATAGAACCCACGACCTCCTGTGTACCGGGCGAGGTAGTCAACATCTCACAGGGTCTGTGATAGAACCCACGACCTCCTGTGTACCAGGCGAGGTAGTCAACATCTCACAGGGTCTGTGATAGAACCCACGACCTCCTGCACACCAGGCGAGATAGTCAACATCTCAAGACCAGGAGAGAGAGAGACGCAGACTCCACATATACAACAGCAGGCATGGTCAGGGTCTGTGATCGAACCCACGACCTCCTGCATACCAAGCGAGGTAGTCAACATCTCAAGACCAGAGGAGAGAGAGACGCAGACTCCACATACACAACAGCAGGCATCGTCAGGGTCTGTGATAGAACCCACGACCTCCTGTATACCAGGCGAGGTAGTCAACATCTCAAGACCAGAGGAGAGAGAGAGACGCAGACACTCCGAATATACAACAGCAGGCATGGTCAGGGTCTGTGATCGAACCCACGACCTCCTGTGTACCAGGCGAGGCAGTCAACATCTCACAGGGTCTGTGATCGAACCCACGACCTCCTGCACACCGGGCGAGGCGGTCAACATCTCAAGACCAGGGGAGAGAGAGACGCAGACTCCGAATATACAACAGCAGGCATGGTCAGGGTCTGATCGAACCCACGACCTCCTGCACACCAGGCGAGGTAGTCAACATCTCAAGACCAGGGGGGAGACGCAGACACTCCGAATATAACAGCAGCCATCGTCAGGGTCTGTGATCAAACCCACGACCTCCTGCATACCAGGCGAGGCAATCAACATCTCGAGACCAGGGGGGAGAGAGAGAGACGCAGACACTCCACATATACAGCAGCAGGCATCGTCAGGGTCTGTGATGGAACCCACGACCTCCTGTGTACCGGGCGAGGTAGTCAACATCTCACAGGGTCTGTGATAGAACCCACGACCTCCTGTGTACCAGGCGAGGTAGTCAACATCTCACAGGGTCTGTGATCGAACCCACGACCTCCTGCATACCGTGCGAGGCGGTCAACATCTCCTCGCCACTGCGGCGCCCAATGACATCCACGCACCGCCCGGGGGATCGACCGCTAGCGCAGCTGGGAGACGCTGGGCCCGCCTGGGTTCGACTCCGGACCCGGGGCGCCCATCGTTCGGCTCGGCATCAAACGAGTGACCTGGCGCGGTGGTTTGTGGTGAAACGCAGCCAATGGGGGAGAGACAAAGGCGGCCGGGCGTGGTGCCGATGGCCACCCCGCTCTGCGTGTGCCACAGTGCCGGTGGCCCTCATTGGCAGCGCCGCTAGTCGCTACTCACAGCACTTGCCCCTACATTCTGCAAGAGGCTACCTGGGGGAGGAATGTTTGTCTGTCTGTGTGTGTACATCATTGGCGCTGCTACTCACGACCAAGGCACTTGGCCTTATGGGGTGCTGGAGGCTACACGGGGGAGCTTTGTCTTTGTACAGGAGGTCGTGGGTTTGATCCCGACCCTAACCCCAGGGTGGATAGATGTTGACTACCTCGCCTGGTACACAGGAGGTCGTGGGTTCTATCCCAGACCCTAACCCCAGGGTGGCTAGATGTTGACTACCTCGCCCGGTACACAGGAGGTCGTGGGTTCTATCAGGGACCCTAACCCCAGGTTGGATAGATGTTGACTACCTCGCCCGGTACACAGGAGGTCGTGGGTTCTATCCCGGACCCTAACCCCAGGGTGGATAGGAGATGTTGACTACCTCGCCCGGTACACAGGAGGTCGTGGGGTCTATCCCAGACCCTGATGAGATGTTGACTACCTCGCCTGGTCCACAGGAGGTCGTGGGTTCTATCCCGGACCCTAACCCCAGGGTGGATAGATGTTGACTACCTCGCCCGGTACACAGGAGGTCGTGGGTTCTATCTCTGACTCTAACCCCACGGTGGCTAGGAGATGTTGACTACCTCGCCCGGTACACAGGAGGTCGTGGGTTCTACCCCGGACCCTAACCCCAGGGTGACTAGGAGATGTTGACTACCTTGCCCGGTACACAGGAGGTCGTGGGTTCTATCCCGGACCCTAACCCCAGGGTGGCTAGGAGATATTGACTACCTCGCCTGGTACACAGGAGGTCGTGGGTTCTATCCCGGACCCTAACCCCAGGGTGGCTAGGAGATGTTGACTACCTCGCCTGGTACACAGGAGGTCGTGGGTTCTATCTCGGACGCTAACCCCACGGTAACTAGGAGATGTTGACTACCTCGCCCGGTACACAGGAGGTCGTGGGTTCGATCCCGGACCCTGACCACGCCTGCTGCTGCTGCTGCTGCGGTAGATTTGGAGTCTGCGTCTCTCTCTCTCTCTCCTCTCTCTCTCACCCCCACCGTGGGATTTGAGTCCGGGTCCTCTTCCTCCGGCTTTTGAATCCCTCCAACATTCAGCAAACGGACCTCGCCACGCATCTGCGAGAGGCGTCCGGCTGCCGCTTACAAATGCCCGCGGCGGCGATGCCGACGATGATGATGACGACGACGATGATGATGGCGACGATGATGATGATGAGGTCAGCCGCCTGTTTGACTTGCGTGTGGCCACAGCTCAGTAGGGCCCATGGTGACGTGAGCAGAGTTTGGTC
>NW_027423368.1:466706-486972 GCF_048934315.1 Petromyzon marinus
TATCTCTATATCTGTGTGTGTCTCTGTATCTGTGTGTCTGTGTGTGTCTCTCTGTATCTCTCTATGTGTGTATTTCTCTCTGTGCGGGTGTCTCTGTGTGTGTCTCTGTGGGGAGCGATAGTGTAGCGGTTAGCGCACTGCGCTATGAACCTAGCGACCCGGGTTCGATTCCTGCTCACGGCCAACACCAGTGACGATTATCTGAACCGGTCCCGGGCCTCCCCTAGGTTGACTCAGCCTCAAATGAGTACCTGGTGCGGTGTGTAAACATTGCCACTAGGGAGACAAAGGCGGTCGGGCGTGGTACTGGCCACCCACCCTCTCGTGTACCGTTCTGGCCTTCATAGGTGCTCGCTAACAGCACTTGCCCCTACAGTCTGTTAAGGCTACACGGGGGATCTTTGTCTATCTTTGTCTATCTTTGTCTCTGTATCTCGGTGCGTCGCTGTATCTACGTGTGCGAGTCTATGTATCTGTGTGTCTCTCTGTGTGTCTCCCTGTGTGTGTCTCTGTGTGTCTCTGTGTGTCTCTGTATCTCTGTGTGTGTATCTCTGTGTGTGTATCTCTCTGTGTGTCTCTGTGTGTGTGTCTCTGTATCTGTGTGTGTGTCTCTGTATCTCTGTGTGTGTCTCGGTGTGTGTGTCTCTGTATCTGTGTGTATCTCTCTCTGTGTGTGTATCGGTGTGTGTGTGACATCATAACAACAGTCTGGACCACTGAACGGGTCCCGCAGGATTGGAAGGATAACCTGGTGGTCCCCCTGTTTAAGGGGGACCGCACTGACTGTAACAACTACAGGGGCATCTCACTCCTCAGTGTGCCGGGAAAGGTCCTGGCAAGGATTATTCAACATCGCCTTGCCAGGCACGCTGAGGAGAGGCTTGTGGAGCCCCAATGCGGTTTCAGGAAAGGGCGGGCCTGCACAGATTCCATATTTTCTGTCCGTCTGCTACAGCAGAGTTGTAGGGAATTCCAGCAAGACCTACTGCTTTATTGACCTGGTCAAGGCCTATGATACCATCAGTAGGCCTGGGCTCTGGGTTGTTCTTCATGCTTTTGGAGTCCCTGACCCCCTGCTCACGATCATTAAGGACCTTCATGATGGCGAGCGGGCCCGGGTAAAACTACGTTGCCGGGAGTCAGAGCCATTCCCTGTACACCTTGGGGTGCGACAGGGATGTCCTCTGGCTCCCACATTATTTAACATCTATTTTGACCACGTAGTTCGTGAAGCCTTCAATAGCTGTACCAGGGGAATCTCCATTTGGTACAGACATAATGGGAGGCTGATCGATGCCCGGGTGCGGTCAAGGGATGGCTCCCTATTGCTCAACCACGTTATGTATGCCGATGATTTGGTAATAGCTGCTCATTCAGAGGAGGAGTTGGAGACACTGCTGCTGAGACTGGAGCTTGCCACTAAGAGATGGGGCCTTACCATCAGCCCCACCAAAACTAAGCACCTGCCTAGGTTTTTTGTACCATCGGACACTCCACCCCCACAACTACCAATCGGTGATGGGGCAGTTGTGGAGAGAGTGGAGAGTTTCCCAAACCTGGGCAGTGTGCTTATGACCGGCTCCAGTTTAACAGCAGAGGTCTCACTCCAAACCAGTCGAGCGGCAATATCTTTTCATCGGTTGCGTAACGCTGTGTGGAAGCTACCTGGTCTGTCGCTCCGCACTAAGCTTCAGGCCTTCTCGGCCACGGTAATTCCCTCCCTTCTCTACGCTTGCGAAACGTGGACCCCCTTAATGGAACATCTTCGCCGGTTAGAAACATTTAGGCTGGCCTGCCTACGATCCATCCTGGGTTTAACCAGGCTGGATTGTGTGAGGAGCTCACAAATTCTTGAAAGATCTGGGCAAGGTCCCATTGGTGAGCTCCTCCGGCAGGCAAGGCTGCATTGGCTGGGTCATGTAGCCCGCATGCCCAGCCACCGCATACCGAAATAGCTTTTGTTCGGTCGGATCGAGGGGGCTAAACGGGCGCGGCACAGACTAGAGACGAGATGGAGTGATGTGGTACAGGAGGACGTGGAGCTGAGTGGACTTGCCGATGACCGGTACCAGCGGTGTTAAGATCGGCCTCTGTGGAGGAGGCTCGTGAAGGACGCTGCTACTGGGCAGTTGGAGGCAGTCGCCCTCCAACAACAACGGAGGGCGGAGGAACGATGCTCACAACAACGAACGGAGCGCCGGGTGGCTAAAGCACAGCAAGTTGGCACAGTAGGGGGCACAGGTGGTGCAACAGCCAGTCATCTCAGTCAGTCGACCCGTGGCACCTGGGTCTGCCCCGGGACCTCCTGCCAGTGGGCGTTCGACACTTCACGTGGCCTCAGGGTGCACATGGCCTGGCACAAGCGTCGTGGTGACGTCACCGCCACTTAGTGGCGAATGGCGGTTGTTGTTGTTGTTGTTGTGTGTGTGTCACTGTGTGTGTGTCACTGTGTGTGTGTGTGTCACTGTGTGTCTGTGTGTGTGTCACTGTGTGTGTCACTGTGTGTGTGTGTGTCTCTGTGTGTGTGTCACTGCGTGCGTACACGAGGTGCGATGGCGAGAGGAGGCTGTGGACTTTCCCGCCGGCGATCACGGCACTCTCCGTGTGTCTGTGTGTGTGTCACTGTGTGTGTGTGTCTGTGTGTGTGTGTCACTGTGTGTGTCACTGTGTGTGTCAATGTGTGTGTCACTGTGTGTGTGTGTCACTGTCTGTGTGCCTCTGTCTGTGTGTGTCTCTGTCTGTGTGTGTCACTGTGTGTGTGTGTCACTGTGTGTGTGTGTGAGTCACTGTGTGTGTGTCTGTGTGTGTCACTGTGTGTGTGTCTGTGTGTGTGTCACTGTGTCTGTGTGTGTCTGTGTCACTGTGTGTGTGTGTCACTGTGTGTGTGTCACTGTGTGTGTCTCACTGTGTGTGTGTCACTGTGTGTGTGTCACTGTGTGTGTCACTGTGTGTGTGTGTCTCTGTGTGTGTGTCACTGTGTGTGAGTGTGTCTGTGTGTGTGTCACTGTGTCTCTGTGTGTGTCTGTGTGTGTGTGTCACTGTGTGTGTGTGTCTGTGTGTCACTGTGTGTCTCTGTGTGTGTGTCTGTGTGTGTGTGTGTGTGTCTGTGTGTGTGTGTGTCTGTGTGTCTGTGTGTGTGTGTCACTGTGTCTCTGTGTGTGTCTCTGTGTGTGTGTCACTGTGTGTGTCACTGTGTGTGTGTCACTGTGTGTGTGTGTCACTGTGTGTGTGTCACTGTGTGTGTGTGTCACGGTGTGTGTGTGTCACTGTGTGTGTCACTGTGTGTGTCACTGTGTGTGTGTGTCTCTGTGTGTGTGTGTCACTGTGTGTGTCACTGTGTGTGTGTCACTGTGTGTGTGTGTCTCTGTGTGTGTGTGTGTCACTGTGTGTGTGTGTCACTGTGTGTGTCACTGTGTGTGTGTGTCACTGTGTGTGTGTGTCTCTGTGTGTGTGTGTGTCACTGTGTGTGTCTGTGTGTGTGTCACTGTGTGTCTCTGCGTGTGTCACAGTGTGTGTATCTGCGTGTGTGTCTGTGTGTGTGTCACTGTGTGTGTGTGTCACTGTGTGTCACTGTGTGTGTCACTGTGTGTGTGTGTCTGTGTGTGTGTCTGTCTCTGTGTGTGTGTCACTGTGTGTGTGTCACTGTGTGTCACTGTGTGTGTCACTGTGTGTGTCTGTGTCACTGTGTGTGTGTGTCACTGTGTGTCACTGTGTGTGTGTCACTGTGTGTGTGTCACTGTGTGTGTGTCACTGTGTGTGTGTCTCTGTGTGTGTGTCACTGTGTGTGTGTCTGTGTGTGTCTCTGTGTGTGTGTCACTGTGTGGCACAGTGGAAGCTACCTGGTCTGTCGCTCCGCACTAAGCTTCAGGTCTTCTCGGCCACGGTCATTCCCTCCCTTCTCTACGCTTGCGAAACGTGGACCCCCCTAATGGAACGTCTTCGCCGGTTAGAAACATTTAGGCTGGCCTGCCTACGATCCATCCTGGGTTTAACCAGACTGGATTGTGTGAGGAGCTCACAAATCCTTGAAAGATCTGGGCAGGGTCCCATCGGTGAGCTCCTCCGGCAGGCAAGGCTGCGATGGCTGGGTCATGTAGCCCGCATGCCCAGCCACCGCATGCCGAAACAGCTTTTGTTTGGCCGGATTGAGGGGGCTAAGCGGGCGCGGCACGGGCTAGAGAAGAGATGGAGTGATGTGGTACAGGAGGACGTGGAGCTGAGTGGACTTGCCGATGACTGGTACCAGCGGTGTCAAGATCGGCCTCTGTGGAGGAGGCTCGTGAAGGATGCTACTGGGCAGTTGGAGGCAGCCGCCCTCCAACAACAACGGAGGGCGGAGGAGCGACGCTCACAACAACGAGCGGAGCGCCGGGTGGCTAAAGCACAGCAGGTTGGCACAGTAGGGGGCACAGGTGGTGCACCAGCCAGTCATCTCAGTCAGTCGACCCGTGGCACCTGGGTCTGCCCCGTGACCTCCTGCCAGCGGGCGTTCGACACTTCACGTGGCCTCAGGGTGCACATAGCCTGGCACAAGCGTCGTGGTGACGTCACCGCCACTTAGTGGCGAATGGCGGTTGTTGTTGTGTGTGTGTCACTGTGTGTGTGTCACTGTGTGTGTGTGTGTGTCACTGTGTGTGTGTGAGTGTCACTGTGTCTGTGTGTGTGTCACTGTGTGTGTGTGAGTGTCACTGTGTGTGTGTGAGTGTCACTGTGTCTGTGTGTGTGTCACTGTGTGTGTGTGAGTGTCACTGTGTGTGTGTGAGTGTCACTGTGTCTGTGTGTGTGTCTCTGTGTGTGTCACTGTGTGTGTGCGTACACGAGGTGCGATGGCGAGAGCAGGCTGTGGACTTTCCCGCCGGCGATGACGGCGCTCTCCGTGTGTCTGTGTGTGTCACTGTGTGTGTGTCACTGTGTGTGTCTGTGTGTGTGTCACTGTGTGTGTCACTGTGTGTGTGTGTCACTGTGTGTGTGTCTGTGTGTGTGTGTCAGTGTGTGTGTTACTGTGTGTGTCACTGTGTGTGTCTGTGTGTGTGTGTCACTGTGTGTGTGTCTCTGTGTGTGTCTCTGTGTGTCACTGTGTGTCACTGTGTGTGTGTCACTGTGTGTGTCACTGTCTGTGTGTGTCACTGTCTGTGTGTGTGTCACTGTGTGTGTCTCTGTGTGTGTCACTGCATACACGAGGTGCGATGGCGAGAGCAGGCTGTGGACTTTCCCGCCGGCGATGACGGCGTTCTCCGGCTCCAGGAGGCGGAGCAGCTTGTGGCAGAACGTCCAGACGGTGGGGGAGCGGGACTGGTGGCAGAGCACCAGCACAGCACGCAGCTCGGGATCGCCGAGGAGACCTGCGGAGAGAGACACGGGGGGAGAGACACGGTGAGAGAGACACGGGGGGAGAGAGACACGGGGAGAGAGACACGGGGTGAGAGAGACACGGGGGGAGAGAGACACGGGGAGAGAGACATGGGGGGAGAGAGACACGGGGTGAGAGAGAGACACGGGGGGAGAGAGACACGGGGGGAGAGAGACACGGGGAGAGAGACACGGGGGGAGAGAGACACGGGGAGAGAGACACGGGGTGAGAGAGAGACACGGGGAGAGAGACACGGGGTGAGAGAGAGACACGGGGAGAGAGACACGGGGGGAGAGAGACACGGGGAGAGAGACACGGGGGGGGAGAGACACGGGGGGGGGAGACAAGGGGGGGTAGAGAGACACGGTGAGAGAGATATGGGGAGAGAGACACGGGGGGAGAGAGACACGGGGAGAGAGAGACACGGGGGGAGAGAGACACGGGGTGAGAGAGAGACACGGGGGGAGAGACACGGGGGGAGAGAGACACGGGGGGAGAGAGACACGGGGGGAGCGGGACTGGTGGCAGAGCACCAGCACAGCACGCAGCTCGGGATCGCCGAGGAGACCTGCGGAGAGAGACACGGGGGGAGAGACACGGTGAGAGAGACACGGGGGGAGAGAGACACGGGGGGAGAGACACGGTGAGAGAGACACGGGGGGAGAGAGACACGGGGGGAGAGACACGGTGAGAGAGACACGGGGGGAGAGAGACACGGGGGGAGAGACACGGTGAGAGAGACACGGGGTGAGAGACACGGGGTGAGAGAGAGACACGGGGGGAGAGAGACACGGAGGGAGAGAGACACGGGGAGAGAGACACGGGGGGGGAGAGACACGGGGGGGGGGAGACAAGGGGGGGGTAGAGAGACACGGTGAGAGAGATATGGGGAGAGAGACACGGGGGGAGAGAGACACGGGGGGAGAGAGACACGGGGAGAGAGAGACACGGGGTGAGAGAGAGACACGGGGGGAGAGAGAGACACGGGGGGAGAGAGACACGGGGGGAGAGAGACACGGGGGGAGAGAGACACGGGGAGAGAGAGACACGGGGTGAGAGAGAGACACGGGGGGAGAGAGACACGGGGAGAGAGACACGGGGGTGAGAGAGAGACACGGGGGGAGAGAGACACGGGGGGGGAGACAAGGGGGGGGTAGAGAGACACGGTGAGAGAGATATGGGGAGAGAGACACGGGGGGAGAGAGACACGGGGGGAGAGAGACACGGGGAGAGAGAGACACGGGGGGAGAGAGACACGGGGAGAGAGACACGGGGGTGAGAGAGAGACACGGGGGGAGAGAGACACGGGGGGGGAGACAAGGGGGGGGGAGAGAGACACGGTGAGAGAGATATGGGGAGAGAGACACGGGGGGAGAGAGACACGGGGGGAGAGAGACACGGGGGGAGAGAGACACAGGGGGAGAGAGACACGGTGAGAGAGACACGGGGGGAGCGGGACTGGTGCCAGAGCACCAGCACAGCACGCAGCTCGGGATCGCCGAGGAGACCTGCGGAGAGAGACACGGGGTGAGAGAGAGACACGGGGGGAGAGAGAGACACGGGGGGAGAGACACGGGGTGAGAGAGAGACACGGGGGGAGAGACACGGGGTGAGAGAGAGACACGGGGGGAGAGACACGGGGTGAGAGACACGGGGTGAGAGAGAGACACGGGGTGAGAGACACGGGGTGAGAGAGAGACACGGGGGGAGAGACACGGGGTGAGAGAGACACGGGGGGAGAGAGACACGGGGGGAGAGAGACACGGGGGGAGAGAGACACGGGGGGAGAGAGACACGGGGGGAGAGAGACACGGGGGGGGGAGGAGACACGGGGGGAGAGAGACACGGGGGGAGAAAGACGCGGGGGGAGAGAGACACGGGGGGAGAGAGACACGGGGGGAGAGAGACACGGGGGGAGAGAGACACGGGGGGAGAGAGACACGGGGGGAGAGAGACACGGGGGGAGAGAGACACGGGGGGAGAGAGACACGGGGGGGGGGAGACACGGGGGGAGAGAGACACGGGGGGAGAGAGACACGGGGGGAGAGACACGGGGAGAGGGAGACACGGTGAGAGAGATATGGGGAGAGACACGGGGGGAGAGAGACAGGGGGGGAAAGACAGGGGGGAGAGAGACACGGTGAGAGAGATATGGGGAGAGAGACAAGGGGGGAGAGACACGGGGGGAGACACGGGGGGAGAAAGAGACACGGGGGGAGAGAGACACGGGGGGAGAGGGACACGGGGGGGGGGGAGAGAGACACGGGGGGAGAGACACGGGTGGGGAAAGAGACGGGGAGAGAGACACGGAGGGAGAGAACCACGGGGGGAGAGAGAGACACGGGGGGAGAGACAAGGGGGGGGAGAGACACGGGGGGAGAGACACGGGGGGAGACAGAGACACGGGGGGAGAGACAAGGGGAGAGAGACACGGGGGGAGAGAGACGGTGAGAGAGATATGGGGAGAGAGAGACACGGGGGGAGAGAGACACGGGGGGGGGGGGAGAGAGACATGGTGAGAGAGAGAGACACGGGGAGAGAGAGACACGGTGAGAGAGACACGGGGGGAGAGAGACACGGGGGGAGAGAGACACGGGGAGAGAGAGACACGGGGGGAGAGAGAGACACGGGGGGAGAGAGAGACACGGTGAGAGAGACACGGGGGGAGAGAGACACGGGGGGAGAGACACGGGGGGAGAGAGACACAGGGGGAGAGAGAGACAAGGGGGAGAGAGAGACACGGTGAGAGAGACACGGGGGGAGAGAGACACAGGGGGAGAGAGACACGGGGGGAGAGAGACACGGGGGGAGAGAGACACGGGGGGGGGGAGACACGGGGGGAGAGAGACACGGGGGGAGAGAGACACGGGGGGAGAGACACGGGGAGAGGGAGACGCGGTGAGAGAGATATGGGGAGAGACATGGGGGGAGAGAGACAGGGGGGGAAAGACAGGGGGGAGAGAGACACGGTGAGAGAGATATGGGGAGAGAGACAAGGGGGGAGAGACACGGGGGGAGAGATACACGGGGGGAGAGAGAGACACGGGGGGAGAGAGACACGGGGGGAGAGACACGGGGAGACACGGGGGGAGAGACACGGGGGAACAGAGACATGGGGGGAGAGACACGGGGGGGGAGAGAGACACGGTGAGAGAGACAAGGGGGGAGAGACACGGGGGGAGAGAGACACGGGGGGAGAGACACGGGGGGAGAGACACGGGGGAGAGACACGGGGGGAGAGAGACACGGGGGGAGAGACACGGGGGGAGAGAGACACGGGGGGAGAGAGAGACACGGGGGGAGAGAGACGGTGAGAGAGATATGGGGAGAGAGAGACACGGGGGGAGAGAGACACGGGGGGGGGGGGGAGAGAGACACGGTGAGAGAGAGACACGGGGAGAGAGACACGGGGGGAGAGAGACACGGGGGGAGAGAGACACGGGGAGAGAGAGACACGGGGGGAGAGAGAGACACGGGGGGAGAGAGAGACACGGTGAGAGAGACACGGGGGGAGAGAGACATGGGGGGAGAGACACGGGGGGAGAGAGACACGGGGGGAGAGAGACACGGGGGGAGAGAGAGACACGGGGGGAGAGACACGGTGAGAGAGACAGGGGGGGAGAGAGACACGGGGGGAGAGAGACACGGGGGGAGAGAGACACGGGGGGAAGAGACACGGGGGGAGACACGGGGGGGGGAGACACGGGGGGAGAGAGACACGGGGGGAGAGAGACACGGGGGGAGAGAGACACGGGGGGAGAGACACGGGGAGAGGGAGACACGGTGAGAGAGATATGGGGAGAGACACGGGGGGAGAGAGACAGGGGGGGAGAGACACGGGGGGAGAGAGAAACGGTGAGAGAGATATGGGGAGAGACACGGGGGGAGAGAGACAGGGGGGGAAAGACAGGGGGGAGAGAGACACGGTGAGAGAGATATGGGGAGAGAGACAAGGGCGGAGAGACACGGGGGGAGAGAGACACGGAAGGAGAGAGAGACACGGGGGGAGAGAGACACGGGGGGAGAGAGACACGGGGAGAGAGACACGGGGGGAGAGACACGGGGAGACAGAGACACAGGGGGGGGGAGACACGGGGGGAGAGAGAGACACGGTGAGAGAGACACGGGGGGGAGAGAGACACGGGGGGAGAAAGACATGGGGGGAGAGACGCGGGGGGAGAGACATGGGGGTAGAGACACGGGGGGAGAAAGACACGGGGGGAGAGAGATACGGGGAGAGAGAGACACGGGGGGAGAGAGACACGGGGGGAGAGAGACACGGGGGGAGAGAGACACGGGGAGAGAGAGAGACACAGGGGTAGAGAGAGACACGGGGGGAAAGAGAGAGACACGGGGGGAGAGACACGGGGGGAGAGAGACACGGTGAGAGAGAGACACGGGGGAGAGAGACACGGGGGAGAGAGACACGGTGAGAGAGAGACAGGTAGAGACACACAGAGACACACAGAGACAGGTAGAGACACACAGAGACACACAGAGACAGGTAGAGACACACAGAGACACACAGAGACAGGCAGAGACACAGAGACACACAGAGACAGGTAGAGACACACAGAGACGCACAGAGACACACAGAGAGAGGTAGAGACACAGAGAGACACACAGAGACAGGTAGAGACACACAGAGACACGCAGAGACAGGTAGAGACAGGTAGAGACACACAGAGACACACACAGAGACACACAGAGACACACAGAGACAGGTAGACACGTAGAGAGACACACAGAGACACACAGACACACACAGAGACAGTTAGAGACACACAGACACACACAGAGGCACCCAGAGACACACACAGAGACACACAGAGACACATAGACACACACAGAGACAGTTAGAGACACACAGACAAACACAGAGACACACAGAGACACACAGAGACACACAGACACACACACACACACAGAGACACACACAGAGACACACACAGAGACACACACACAGACACACACACAGACACACACAGAGACACACAGAGACACTCAGAGACACACACAGAGACACACACAAAGACGCACAGAGACAGGTACACACACACAGACACACACAGAGACACACACACACACACAGACACACACAGAGACACACACACACACAGAGACACCCAGAGACACACACAGACACACACAGAGACACACACACAGACACACACAGGGACACACACAGGGACACACACACAGACACACACAGAGACACACACAGACACACACACAGACACACACAGAGACACACACAGACACACACAAAGACACACACAGAGACACACACACAGAGAGAGGCAGTCACCAGCTTCCTGCAGCTTGACTCTAAGGCCTTTGTCTCCTCACAGAGACACCCAGAGACACACACAGAGACACACAGAGACACACAGAGACAGTTAGAGACACAGAGACACACACAGACACACACAGAGACACACAGACACACCCAGACACACACAGAGACACACAGAGACACACAGACACACACAGAGACAGTTAGAGACACAGAGACACACACAGAGACACACAGACACACCCAGACACACACACACAGAGACACACACAGAGACACACAGAGACACAGAGACACACACAGAGACAGTTAGAGACACACACAGAGACAGTTAGAGACACACACAGAGACACACACAGAGACACACACAGAGACACACACAGACAGACACACACAGACACACACACAGAGAGAGGCAGTCACCAGATTCCTGCAGCTTGACTCTAAGGCCTTTGTCTCCTCACAGAGACACCCAGAGACACACACAGAGACACACAAAGACACACACAGAGACAGGTAGACACACACAGAGACACACAGACACACACAGAGACAGGTAGAGACACACAGAGACACACACAGAGACACACACAGAGACACACAGAGACACACACAGAGACACACACAGAGACACACACAGAGACACCCAGAGACACACACAGACACACACAGAGACACACAGAGACACACACAGATACACACACAGACACACACACAGACACACACAGAGACACACACAGACACACACAGAGACACACACACAGAGACAGGTAGACACACACAGAGACACACACAGACACACACACAGACACACCCAGAGACACACACAGACACACACAGACACACACACAGAGACACACACAGACACACACACAGAGACACCCAGAGACACACAAAGACACACACAGAGACAGGTAGAGACACACAGAGACACACACAGAGACACACACAGAGACACACAGAGACACACACAGAGACACACACAGAGACACACACAGAGACACCCAGAGACACACACAGACACACACAGAGACACACAGAGACACACAGAGACACACACAGAGACAGGTAGACACACACAGAGACACACACAGACACACACACAGACACACACAGAGACACACACAGACACACACAGAGACACACACACAGAGACAGGTAGACACACACCAAGACACACACAGACACACACACAGACACACCCAGAGACACACACAGACACACACAGACACACACAGACACACACACAGAGACACAGACACACACACAGAGACACCCAGAGACACACAAAGAGACACACAGACACACACAGAGAGACACACACAGAGACACACACACAGACACACACAGAGACACACACAGAGACACACAGACACACACAGAGACACACAGAGACACACACAGAGACACACACAGAGACAGGTAGACACACACAGAGACACACAGAGACACACAGAGGCACACACAAAGACACACACAGAGACACACACACAGAGACACACAGAGACACACAGATACAGGTAGACACACACACAGACACACAGAGACACACAGACACACACACAGACACACACACAGACACACACACAGAGACACACACAGAGACACACACAGAGACACACAAACAGACACACACCCAGACACACACCCAGACACACACACACAGACACACAGAGAGACACACACAGACACACACAGACACACACAGAGACACACACAGAGACACACACAGACACACACAGAGACACACACAGACACACACACAGAGACATCCAGAGACACACACAGAGACACACACAGAGACACACACAGAGACACACACAGACACACACAGACACACACAGAGACACACACAGACACACACAGAGACACACACAGAGACACACACAGAGACAGGTAGACACACACAGAGACACACAGAGACACACAGAGACACACATAGACACATAGAGACACACACAGAGACACACAGAGACACACAGAGACACAAACAGACACACACACAGACACACAGAGACACACACAGAGAGAGGCAGTCACCAGCTTCCTGCAGTTTGACTCTAAGGCCTTTGTCTCCTCACAGAGACACATAGAGACACCCAGAGACACACACAGACACACACAGAGACACACAGAGACACACACAGAGATACACACAGAGACAGAGATACACAGAGACAGACACAGAGACACACACAGAGACACCCAGAGACACACACAGACACACACAGAGGCACACAGAGACACACACACACAGAGACACACACAGAGACACACAGAGACAGAGGCAGTCACCAGCTTCCTGCAGTTTGACTCTAAGGCTTTTGTCTCCTCACAGACACACACAGAGACAGGTAGACACACAGAGACACACAGACACACACAGAGACACACAGAGACAGGTAGACACACAGACACACACACACAGACAGAGGCAGTCACCAGCTTCCTGCAGTTTGACTCTCAGGCTTTTGTCTCCTCACAGAGACACTCAGAGACACACACAGACACACAGACACACAGACACACACAGAGACACACAGAGACAGGTAGACACACACAGAGACACACACACACAGAGAGGCAGTCACCAGCTTCCTGCAGTTTGACTCTCAGGCTTTTGTCTCCTCACAGAGACACACAGAGACACACAGACACACACAGAGACAGGTAGACACACACAGAGACACACACAGACACACACACAGACACACACAGACACACACACACAGACACACACAGAGACACACACAGACACAGACAGAGGCAGTCACCAGCTTCCTGCAGTTTGACTCTCAGGCTTTTGTCTCCTCACAGAGACACACAGAGACACACAGACACACACAGAGACACACACACAGAGACACACAGAGACACACACAGAGACACACACAGAGACAGGTAGACACACACAGAGACACACACACACACACACAGAGACACACACACACACAGAGACACACACACAGAGACACAGACACACACACACACAGAGACACACACACAGAGACACACACACACACACACAGAGACACACACACACACAGAGACACACACACAGAGACACAGACACACACACACACAGAGACACACACACAGAGACACACACACAGACAGAGGCAGTCACCAGCTTCCTGCAGTTTGACTCTCAGGCTTTTGTCTCCTCCGACGGCGTCGCGAGGCTGCAGGCAGGAGGCCCTCACCGTGACGCCGTCCATGTCTGGCAGCAGCAGGCACACGCCGGCCGGGCCACACTCCACCTCGACAGGGAGCGAACCCGGCCCTGCTGGGGTCACTGGCCAGGGGAGGGAGGGAGGGAGAGGTGGGAGAGGTGGGTGGGTGAGTGGGTGGGTGAGTGGGTGAGTGAGTGGGTGAGTGGGTGAGTGAGGGGGTGAGTGAGTGGGTGAGTGAGTGAGTGAGTGGGTGGGTGAGTGAGTGGGTGAGTGGGTGAGTGGGTGGGTGAGTGGGTGGGTGGGTGAGTGAGTGGGTGAGTGGGTGGGTGAGTGAGTGGGTGAGTCGGTGAGTGAGTGGGTGAGTGAGTGAGTGGGTGAGTGGGTGAGTGGGTGGGTGGGTGAGTGAGTGGGTGAGTGAGTGGGTGAGTGAGTGAGTGGGTGAGTGAGTGGGTGGGTGAGTGGGTGAGTGGGTGGGTGAGTGGGTGAGTGAGTGAGTGAGTGGGTGGGTGGGTGGGTGAGTGGGTGAGTGAGTGCGTGGGTGGGTGAGTGGGTGGGTGGGTGGGTATGTGGATGGGTGAGTGGGTGAGTGAGTGAGTGGGTGGGTGAGTGGGTGAGTGGGTGGGTGAGTGGGTGGGTGAGTGGGTGGGTGCATGAGTGGGTGGATGGGTAAGTGGGTGGGTGAGTGGGTGGATGGGTAAGTGAGTCGGTGAGTGAGTGGGTGGGATAGTGGGTGGGTGAGTGGTGGGGTAATTGGGTAGGTGGGTAGGGGTGGGTGAGTGGGTGGGACAGTAGGTGGGTGAGGGGGTGGGTGGGTGAGTGGGAGGGTGAGTGGGTGAGTGCGTGGTTGGGTGATTGGGTAGGTGAGTGAGTGGTTGGGACAGTCGGTGGGTGAGTGGGTGGGTGAGTGGGTGGGTGAGCGGGTGAGTGAGTGGGTGAGTGTGTGGGTGGTTGGGTGGGTGAGCGGGTGGGTGAGTGGATGGTTGAGTGGGTGAGCGGGTGGGTGAGTGAGTGGTTGAGCGGGTGGGTGAGCGGGTGGGTGAGTGAGTGGTTGAGCGGGTGGGTGAGTGGATGGGTGAGTGGATGGGTGAGTGGATGGGTGAGTGGGTGAGTGGGTGAGTGGGTAGTTGGGTGGGTGAGCGGGTGAGTGGGTGGATGAGTGGGTGGGTGAATAGGTGGATGAATGGGTGGGTGAAAGAGTGAATGAGTGCGTGAATGAAAGAGGGAGTGAGTGAATGAGCGAGTGAATGAGCGAGTGAATGGGTGAGTGAAAGAATGAATGAGTGAGTGAATGAGTGAATGAGGGAGTGAGTGAATGAGTGAATGAGTGAATGAGGGAGTGAGTGAATGAGTGAGTGAATGAGTGAGTGAATGAGTGAGTGAATGAAAGAGTGAGTGAAAGAGTGAGTGAATGAGTGAATGAATGAGTGAATGAATGAAAGAGTGAGTGAATGAGTGAGTGAATGAGTGAATGAGTGAGTGAATGAATGAAAGAGTGAGTGAATGAGTGAGTGAAAGAGTGAGTAAATGAGTGAGTGAATGAAAGAGTGAGTGAAAGAGTGAGTGAATGAGTGAGTGAATGAGTGAGTGAATGAAAGAGTGAGTGAAAGTGTGAGTGAATGAGTGAGTGAATGTATGAGTGAGTGAATGAATGAAAGAGTGAGTGAATGAGTGAGTGAAAGAGTGTGTAAATGAGTGAGTGAATGAAAGAGTGAGTGAAAGAGTGAGTGAATGAGTCAGTGAATGAGTCAGTGAATGAGTGAGTGAATGAGTGAGTGAATGAAATAGTGAGTGAAAGAGTGAGTGAATGAGTGAATGAATGAAAGAGTGAGTGAAAGAGTGAGTGAATGAGTGAGTGAATGAGTGAGTGAATGAGTGAGTGAATGAGTGAATGAAAGAGTGAGTGAAAGAGTGAGTGAATGAGTGAGTGAATGAGTGAGTGAATGAGTGAATGAGTGAGTGAATGAGTGAATGAAAGAGTGAGTGAATGAAAGAGTGAGTAAATGAAAGAGTAAGTGAATGAGTGAAGGCATGAGTGAGTGAATGAAATAGTGAGTGAGTGAGTGAAAGAGTGAATGAGTGAGTGAATGAAAGAGTGAGTGAATGAGTGAATGAAAGAGTGAATGAGTGAATGAAAGAGTGAGTGAATGAAAGTAAGTGAATGAGTGAGTGAATGAAAGAGGGAGTGAGTGAATGAAGAGAGAGTGAATGAGTGAGTGAATGAGTGAGTGAATGAAAGCGAGTGAATGAACGTGTGAATGAAAGAGTGAGTGAATGAAAGAGCGAGTGAATGAAAGAGCGAGTGAATGAGTGAGTGAATGAGTGAAAGAATGAATGAGGGAGTGAGTGAATGAGTGAGTGAATGAAAGAGTGAGTAAATGAAAGAGTGAGTAAATGAAAGAGTAAGTGAATGAGTAAGTGAATGAGTGAGTGAATGAAAGAGTGAGTGAATGAGTGAGTGAATGAAAGAGTGAGTGAGTGAATGAATGAGTGAGTGAATGAAAGAGTGAGTGAATGAGTGAGTGAATGAGTGAGTGAATGAGTGAGTGAATGAAAGAGTGAGTGAATGAGTGAATGAAAGAGTGAGTGAATGAGTGAATGAAAGAGTGAGTGAATGAGTGAATGAATGAGTGAGTGAGTGAATGAGTGAGTGAATGAGTGAATGAACGAGTGAGTGAATGAAAGAGTGAGTGAATGAGTGAATGAATGAGTGAGTGAGTGAATGAGTGAGTGAATGAGTGAATGAAAGAGTGAGTGAATGAAAGAGCGAGTGAATGAAAGAGCGAGTGAATGAGTGAGTGAATGAGTGAAAGAATGAATGAGGGAGTGAGTGAATGAGTGAGTGAATGAAAGAGTGAGTAAATGAAAGAGTGAGTAAATGAAAGAGTAAGTGAATGAGTAAGTGAATGAGTGAGTGAATGAAAGAGTGAGTGAATGAGTGAGTGAATGAAAGAGTGAGTGAGTGAATGAATGAGTGAGTGAATGAAAGAGTGAGTGAATGAGTGAGTGAATGAGTGAGTGAATGAGTGAGTGAATGAAAGAGTGAGTGAATGAGTGAATGAAAGAGTGAGTGAATGAGTGAATGAAAGAGTGAGTGAATGAGTGAATGAATGAGTGAGTGAGTGAATGAGTGAGTGAATGAGTGAATGAACGAGTGAGTGAATGAAAGAGTGAGTGAATGAGTGAGTGAATGAGTGAGTGAATGAGTGAATGAGTGAGTGAATGAATGAAAGAGTGAGTGAATGAGTGAGTGAAAGAGTGAGTAAATGAGTGAGTGAATGAAAGAGTGAGTGAAAGAGTGAGTGAATGAGTGAGTGAATGAGTGAGTGAATGAAAGAGTGAGTGAAAGTGTGAGTGAATGAGTGAGTGAATGAGTGAATGAGTGAGTGAATGAATGAAAGAGTGAGTGAATGAGTGAGTGAAAGAGTGCGTAAATGAGTGAGTGAATGAAAGAGTGAGTGAAAGAGTGAGTGAATGAGTCAGTGAATGAGTGAGTGAATGAGTGAGTGAATGAAAGAGTGAGTGAAAGAGTGAGTGAATGAGTGAATGAATGAAAGAGTGAGTGAAAGAGTGAGTGAATGAGTGAATGAGTGAGTGAATGAGTGAGTGAATGAGTGAATTAAAGAGTGAGTGAA
This sequence comes from Petromyzon marinus, assembly GCF_048934315.1. Classification (NCBI taxonomy): domain Eukaryota; kingdom Metazoa; phylum Chordata; class Hyperoartia; order Petromyzontiformes; family Petromyzontidae; genus Petromyzon; species Petromyzon marinus. Next base: position 484,158 of record NW_027423368.1, read on the forward strand.
AGAGTGAGTGAATGAAAGAGTGAGTAAATGAAAGAGTAAGCGAATGAGTGAAGGAATGAGTGAGTGAATGAAATAGTGAATGAGTGAGTGAAAGAGTGAGTGAATGAAAGAGTGAGTGAATGAGTGAATGAAAGAGTGAATGAGTGAATGAAAGAGTGAGTGAATGAAAGTAAGTGAATGAGTGAGTGAATGAAAGAGGGAGTGAGTGAATGAAAGAGAGAGTGAATGAGTGAATGAGTGAGTGAATGAAAGCGAGTGAATGAACGAGTGAATGAATGAAAGAGCGAGTGAATGAAAGAGCGAGTGAATGAGTGAGTGAATGAGTGAAAGAATGAATGAGGGAGTGAGTGAATGAGTGAGTGAATGAGTGAGTGAATGAGTGAGTGAAAGAATGAATGAGTGAATGAGTGAGTGAATGAGTGAAAGAATGAATGAGGGAGTGAGTGAATGAGTGAGTGAGTGAAAGAATGAATGAGTGAATGAGGGAGTGAGTGAATGAGTGGAGTGAATGAAAGAGTGAGTAAATGAAAGAGTGAGTAAATGAAAGAGTAAGTGAATGAGTAAGTGAATGAGTGAGTGAATGAAAGAGTGAGCGAATGAGTGAGTGAATGAGTGAGTGAATGAAAGAGTGAGTGAATGAGTGAATGAATGAGTGAGTGAAATGAAAGAGTGAGTAAATGAGTGAGTGAATGAGTGAGTGAATGAGTGAGTGAATGAAAGAGTGAGTGAATGAGTGAATGAAAGAGTGAGTGAATGAGTGAATGAAAGAGTGAGTGAATGAGTGAATGAATGAGTGAGTGAGTGAATGAGTGAGTGAATGAGTGAATGAATGAGTGAGTGAATGAGTGAATGAAAGAGTGAGTGAATGAGTGAGTGAATGAGTGAGCGAATGAGTGAATGAGTGAATGAGTGAGTGAATGAGTGAATGAAAGAGTGAGTGAATGAGTGAATGAGTGAATGAATGAGTGAGTGAATGAGTGAGTGAATGAGTGAATGAATGAGTGAGTGAATGAAAGAGTGAGTGAATGAGTGAGTGAATGAGTGAGTGAATGAGTGAATGAGTGAGTGAATGAGTGAATGAAAGAGTGAGTGAATGAGTGAGTGAATGAGTGAATGAATGAGTGAATGAGTGAATGAGTGAGTGAGTGAATGAGTGCGTGAATGAGTGAATGAGTGAGTGAATGAAAGAGTGTTCGCCGTCTCTCACGGATGACGCCCGGCACCGCCACCCTACGACGGAGCAGCGTGATGGGAGAATCCGCTCCAACTCCTCCGACAGACGCACGGCTCGCTCCATCCTCGCTGGGACACGGGGGGGAGACACGGGGAGACACGGGGAGACACGGGGGAGACACGGGGAGACACGGGGAGACACGGGGGAGACCAGGGGGGAGACACGGGGAGACACGGGGGGTAGACACGGGGAGACACGGGGAGACACGGGGGAGACCAGGGGGGAGACACGGGGAGACACGGGGGGTAGACACGGGGAGAGACACGGGGAGACACGGGGGAGACACGGGGGAGACACGGGGGAGACACGGGGGGGAGACACGGGGGGGAGACACGGGGGAGACACGGGGGAGACACGGGGAGACACGGGGGAGACACGGGGAGACACGGGGAGACACGGGGAGACACGGGGGGGAGACACGGGGAGACACGGGGGAGACACGGGGAGACACGGGGAGACACGGGGGAGACAAAGGGGAGACACGGGGGAGACACAGGGGGGAGACACGGGGAGACACGGGGGAGACACGGGGGAGACACGGGGAGACACGGGGGAGACACGGGGGGAGACACGGGGGGGAGACACGGGGGAGACACGGGGGAGACACGGGGAGACATGGGGGAGACACGGGGAGACACGGGGAGACACGAGGGAGACACGGGGGGTAGACACGGGGAGACACGGGGGAGACACGGGGAGACACGGGGAGACACGGGGAGACACGGGGGAGACAAAGGGGAGACACGGGGGAGACACGGGGGGGAGACACGGGGAGACACGGGGAGACACGGGGGAGACACGGGGGAGACACGGGGAGACACGGGGAGAGACACGGGAGGAGACACGGGGGGTAGACACGGGGAGACACGAGGAGACACGGGGAGACACGGGGGAGACACGGGGGAGACACGGGGGAGACACGGGAGGAGACACGGGGAGACACGGGGAGACACGGGGAGACAAAGGGGAGACACAGGGAGACACGGGGGAGACACAGGGGGGAGACACGGGGAGACACGGGGGGGAGACACGGGAGGAGACACGGGGGAGACGGGGGAGACAAAGGGGAGACACGGGGAGACACGGGGAGACACGGGGGAGACACGGGGAGACACGGGGGAGACACGGGGGGTAGACACGGGGAGACACGGGGGAGACACGGGGAGACACAGGGGAGACAAAGGGGAGACACGGGGGGAGACACGGGGGGTAGACACGGGGAGACACGGGGGAGACACGGGGGGACACGGGGGAGACACGGGGGAGACACGGGGGAGACACGGAGAGACACGGGGAGACACGGGGGAGACACGGGGGAGACACGGGGAGACACGGGGAGACACGGGGGAGACACGGGGAGACACGGGGGAGACACGGGGGAGACGGGGGAGACAAAGGGGAGACACGGGGAGACACGGGGGAGACACGGGGGAGACACGGGGAGACACGGGGGAGACACGGGGGGTAGACACGGGGAGACACGGGGGAGACACGGGGAGACACGGGGGAGACAAAGGGGAGACACGGGGAGACACGAGGAGACACGGGGAGACACGGGGAGACACGGGGGAGACACGGGGG
>NW_027423368.1:487072-494572 GCF_048934315.1 Petromyzon marinus
GTGTAGTGTAGTAGTGTATAGTGTAGTAGTGTATAGTGGTAGTAGTGTATAGTGTAGTAGTCTATAGTGTAGTGTAGTAGTGTATAGTGTAGTGTAGTAGTGTGTAGTCTAGTAGTGTATAGTATAGTGTAGTAGTGTATATTGTAGTAGTGTATAGTGTAGTGTATAGTAGTGTATAGTAGTGTAGTGTATAGTGTAGTGTAGTAGTGTATAGTGTAGTGTATAGTATAGTGTAGTGTATAGTGTAGTAGTGTATAATATAGTGTATAGTGTAGTAGTGTATAGTATAGTGTAGTTGTGTATAGTGTAGTAGTGTATAGTGTAGTGTATAGTGTAGTAGTGTATAATATATGTGTATAGTGTTGTAGTGTATAGTGTAGTAGTGTATAGTGTAGTGTAGTAGTGTAGTGTATAGTTTAGTAGTGTATAGTGTAGTAGTGTATAGTAGTGTAGTGTATAGTGTAGTGTAGTAGTGTATAGTGTAGTGTATAGTAGTGTATAGTAGTGTAGTAGTGTATAGTGTAGTGTATAGTATAATATAGTGTATAGTGTAGTAGTGTATAGTATAGTGTAGGTGTGTATAGTGTAGTAGTGTATATTGTAGTGTATAGTGTAGTAGTGTATAATATAGTGTATAGTGTTGTAGTGTATAGTGTAGTAGTGTATAGTGTAGTGTAATAGTATAGTGTAGTAGTGTAGTGTATAGTGTAGTAGTGTATAGTGTAGTGTATAGTGTAGTAGTGTATAGTGTATAGTATAGTGTAGTAGTGTATAGTGTAGTGTATAGTGTATAGTGTAGTAGTGTATAGTGTAGTGTAGTAGTGTATAGTGTAGTGTAGTAGTGTGTAGTGTAGTAGTATATAGTATAGTGTAGTCATGTATAGTGTAGTAGTGTATAGTGTAGTAATGTGTAGTGTATAGTGTAGTAGTGTATAGTGTAGTAGTGTATAGTGTAGTGTAGTAGTGTAGTGTAGTAGCGTTCTGAGTTCAATTCCCGCTCACGGCCATCACCACCACAGTGACCGCGATTGTCCGAACCGGCCCTCCCCTAGGTCGACTCAGCCTCAAATGAGTCACCTGGTGTAGCGGTGGTGGTGTAGTGAACATCGCTAGCCCTGGGGAGAGACAAAGGCGGCCGGGCGTGGTGCTGGTCTCTCCACCCCCCTCTGTGTCTGTGACCACATGGACAGAGAGCTTTCATAGACGCTGCTGCTGCTGCACTTGCCCCTGCAGTCTGTTGAGGCTACATGGGGGAGCTTTGCCTGAGTGTGTGTGTGTGTGGGTGTGTGTGTAGGGCGTCCGTGTATCATACATTTGGATGGGAAATCGCCTAAAGAACTCATTTCGAAAAGCCCCATGGGCAGGTAAGCTAAGAACTCTCTCACTCACCAACTCACTCGCTCACCAACTCACCCACTCACTCACCAACTCACTCACCAACTCACTCACCAACTCACTCACCAACTCACCAACTCACTCGCTCACCAACTCACTCACCAACTCACTTACCAACTCATTCGCTCACCAACTTACTCACCAACTCACTCACCAACTTACTCACTCACTCACTCGCTCACCAACTCACTCACTCACCAACTCACTCACCAACTCACTCACTCACTCACCAACTCACTCACTTACTCACTCACTAACTCACTCTCTCACTCACCAACTCACTCGCTCACCAACTCACTCACCAACTCACTCACCAACTCACTCGCTCACCAATTCACTCACCAACTCACTCACTCACTCACCAACTCACTCACTAACTCACTCACTAACTCACTCTCTCACTCACCAACTCACTCACTCACCCACCGACTCACCCCTCACCCACTCACTCACTCACCCACTCACTCACCCACTCACTCACCCACTCACTCACCCACTCACTCACCAACTCACTCGCTCACTCGCTCACCAACTCACTCACTCACCCACCCACCCACTCACTCACCAACTCACTCGCTCACCAACTCACTCACCAACTCACTCACTCGCTCACCAACTCACTCACTCACCCACCCACTCACCCCTCACCCACTCACTCACCCACTCACTCACTCACCCACTCACCAACTCACTCACCAACTCACTCACCAACTCACTCACCAACTTACTTACCAACTCACTCACCAACTTACTCACCAACTCACTCACCAACTCACTCACCAACTCACTCACCAACTCACTCTCTCACCAACTCACTCACCAACTCACTCTCTCACCAACTCACTCACCAACTCACTCACCCACTCACTTACTAACTAACTAACTCACTGACTTGTTCACCAACTCACTCGCTCACCAACTCACTCACCAACTCACTCACCAACTCACTCACTCACCAACTCACTCACTCACTCACCAACTCACTCACTAACTCACTCACTCACTCGCCCACTCACTCACTAACTCACTCACCAACTCACTCACCAACTCACTCACTCACCAACTCACTCACTCACTCACTCACCAAATCACTCACTAACTCACTCACTCACCCACTCACTCACCAACTCACTCACTCACTCGCTCACCAACTCGGCTCAACAACTCACTCACCAACTCACTCACCAACTCACTCACCAACTCACTCACCCACTCACTCACCCACTCACTCACCAACTCACTCACTGACTCGCTCACCAACTCACTCGCTCACCAACTCACTCACCAACTCACTCACCCACTCACTCACTCACCCACTCACCCACTCACCCACTCACTCACCCACCCACCCACTCACCCACCCACTCACCCCCTCACCCACTCATCCACCCACTGACTCACCCACTCAATCACTCACCCACTCACCCACTCACTCACCCACCCACCCACCCACTCACCCACTCACCCACCCCACTCGCTCACTCACCCACCCACTCACCCACCCACCCACCCACTCACTCACCCACTCACCCACCCCACCCACCCACTCACTCACCCACTCACCCACTCACCCACCCACCCACCCACTCACTCACTCACCCACTCACCCACTCACTCACCCACTCACCCACCCACTCACCCACTCACCCACCCACTCACCCACCCACCCACTCACTCACTCACCCACTCACCCACTCACTCACCCACTCACCCACCCACTCACCCACTCACCCACCCACTCACCCACCCACTCACCCACCCACCCACCCACTCACTCACCCACTCGCTCACTCACCCACTCACTCACCCACCCACTCACTCACTCACCCACTCACCCACCCACCCACTCACCTGCCCGTGTTTGTGCTATGCCCGGTGCACCTAGGCTGGCACCTTGCTGATCCATCTCAGTGTTTTGCTGTCAATTCCCAGACTGCTGTTCTGCTGCTGGTTTCCGTGGATGGTCAAAGGAAAAGTGGAGACTTGAAAACATTCCCAGAAGATAAGAAGATAAGAATTCGACATTCCCAGGAACACATTCCCAGGACAATTCCTACACACACAAAAAAAAATTCCCGGAAAAAAAGCAAAAAAAACTTTCCACAAAAAACGTTCCCAGAAAGAACTCCGAAATAACAAAAAAAATTGCCGTGAAAAAAAATCCATCAAAGGACTCCCGGAAAACAAATCCCACCCCAAAAAAGTCCCGAACAAAAGATTCCCCCCCACAAAAAAATTCCCGGAAAAATATTCGAGAAAGAAAATGTCAGAAAAACTAAAATTATCGTAAAAAAAGTATCGTAAAAAATATATACGAAAAAAATCCCACCCAAAAAAACATTCCCGCAAAACAAATCCTAATTTTAAAAAAAATTCCCGCTGAAAAATTCCCGGAAAAATATTCGAGAAAGAAATGCCAGAAAATCAAAAATTATCGTAAAAAAAAATATCGTAAAAAAAGTATCGTAAAAATATATCCGAAAAAAATCCCACCCACCCCCCAAAAAAAACATTCCCGGAAAAGAAATACTAATTAAAAAAAATTCCCGCTGAAAAATTCCCGGAAAAATATTCGAGAACGAAATGCCAGAAAAAACAAAAGTACCTTAAAAAAAGTGTTGTGAAAATATATCCGAAAAAAAATCCCACCCCCGAAAAAACATTCTCGGAAAAGAAATCCTATTGAAAAAAAAATTCCCGCTGAAAAAATCCCGGAAAAATATTCAAGAACGAAATGCCAGAAACACAAAAAGTATCGTAAAAAAGTATCGTAAAAATATATCCGAAAAAAATCCCACCCCCCCCCCCCAAAAAAAACATTCCCGCAAAACAAATCCTAACAAAACAAAAATTCCCGCTGAAAAATCCCGGAAAAATATTCGAGAAAGATATGCCAGAAAAAAATTATCGTTGAAAAAAGTATCGTAAAAATATATCCGAAAAAAATCCCACCCCCCCCAAAAAAAAAACATTCCCGCAAAACAAATCCTAAAAAATATATATATTCCCGCTGAAAAATAAAATCCCTGAAGGAATTCCGATAAAAATCACGGGCAAAAATTCCCAGCAGGGTCATCCCCCACCTTTGCCACCCATGATGTATTTTTCCCTGGGCTTAGGGATTTCCCCCTCCACGTGGAAATCCACGGGAAAGGCTCAGCGAATCCTGCGGACCTGTTCCTGGGGGGGGGGGTCGGAGATCGGATCACCGTTCTTTACCTGGAGGATCACCGTTCTTTCCCTGAAGGATCACCGTTCTTTACCTGAAGGATCACCGTTCTTTACCTGAAGGATCACCGTTCTTTACCTGAAGGATCACCGTTCTTTACCTGAAGGATCACCGTTCTTTACCTGAAGGATCACCGTTCATTACCTGAAGGATCACCGTTCTTTACCTGAAGGATCACCGTTCTTTACCTGAAGGATCACCGTTCTGTCTCTGAAGGATCACCGGTCTTTACCTGAAGGGTCACCGTTCTTTCCCTGAAGGATCACCGTTCGTTACCTGAAGGATCACCGTTCTTTACCTGAAGGATCACCGTTCTATACCTGAAGGATCACTGTTCATTACCTGAAGGATCACCGTTCTTTACCTGAAGGATCACCGTTCTTTACCTGAAGGATCACCGTTCTTTCCCTGAAGGATCACCGTTCTTTCCCTGAAGGATCACCGTTCTTTACCTGAAGGATCACCGTTCTTTCCCTGAAGGATCACCGTTCTTTCCCTGAAGGATCACCGTTCGTTACCTAAAGGATTACCGTTCTTTACCTGAAGGATCACCGTTCTATACCTGAAGGATCACTGTTCATTACCTGAAGGATCACCGTTCTTTACCTGAAGGATCACCGTTCTTTACCTGAAGGATCACCGTTCTTTACCTGAAGGATCACCGTTCTTTACCTGAAGGATCACAGTTCTTTACCTGAAGGATCACCGTCTTTCCCTGAAGGATCACCGTTCGTTACCTGAAGGATCACCGTTCGTTACCTGAAGGATCACCGTTCTGTACCTGAAGGATCACCGTTCGTTACCTGAAGGATGACCGTTCTGTCCCTGAAGGATCACCGTTCTTTCCTTGAAGGATCACCGTTCTTTACCTGAAGGATCACCGTTCTTTACCTGAAGGATCACCGTTCTTTACCTGAAGGATCACCGTTCTTTCCCTGAAGGATCACCGTTCGTTACCTGAAGGATCACCGTTCTTTACCTGAAAGATCACCGTTCTTTACCTGAAGGATCACCGTTCTTTCCCTTAAGGATCACCGTTCTGTCCCCTAATGATCACCGTTCTTTACCTGAAGGATCACCGTTCTTTCCCTTAAGGATCACCGTTCTGTCCCCTAATGATCACCGTTCGTTACCTGAAGGATCACCGTTCTGTCCCTGAAGGATCACCGTTCTGTCCCCTAATGATCACCGTTCTTTACCTGAAAGGATCACCGTTCTTTCCCTTAAGGATCACCGTTCTGTCCCTGAAGGATCACCGTTCTGTCCCCTAATGATCACCGTTCTTTACCTGAAGGATCACCGTTCTTTCCCTTAAGGATCACCGTTCTTTACCTTAAGGATCACCGTTCTGTCCCTGAAGGATCACCGTTCTCTTCCCTGAAGGATCACCGTTCTTTACCTTAAGGATCACCATTCTTTACCTGAAGGATCACCGTTCTTTCCCTGAAGGATCACCGTTCTTTACTGGAAGGATCACCGTTCTGTCCCTGAAGGATCACCGTTCTTTACCTGAAGGATCACCGGTCTTTACCTGAAGGGTCACCGTTCTTTCCCTGAAGGAATCACCGTTCGTTTACCTGAAGGATCACCGTTCTTTACCTGAAGGATCACCGTTCTATACCTGAAGGATCACCGTTCATTACCTGAAGGATCACCGTTCTTTACCTGAAGGATCACCGTTCTTTACCTGAAGGATCACCGTTCTTTACCTGAAGGATCACCGTTCTTTACCTGAAGGATCACCGTTCTGTCTCTGAAGGATCACCGGTCTTTACCTGAAGGGTCACCGTTCTTTCCCTGAAGGATCACCGTTCGTTACCTGAAGGATCACTGTTCTTTACCTGAAGGATCACCGTTCGTTACCTGAAGGATCACCGTTCTTTACCTGAAGGATCACCGTTCTTTACCTGAAGGATCACCGTTCTTTACCTGAAGGATCACCGTTCGTTACCTGAAGGATCACCGTTCGTTACCTGAAGGATCACCGTTCTTTACCTGAAGGATCACCGTTCTTTCCCTGAAGGATCACCGTTCTTTCCCTGAAGGATCACCGTTCTTTACCTGAAGGATCACCGTTCTTTACCTGAAGGATCACCGTTCTTTACCTGAAGGATCACCGTTCTGTCCCTTAAGGATCACCGTTCTTTACCTGAAGGATCACCGTTCTGTCCCTGAAGGATCACCGTTCTTTACCTGAAGGATCACCGTTCTTTACCTGAAGGATCACCGTTCTTTCCCTGAAGGATCACTGTTCTTTCCCTGAAGGATCACCGTTCTTTACCTGAAGGATCACCGTTCATTACCTGAAGGATCACCGTTCTTTACCTGAAGGATAGCCATTCTTTCCCTGAAGGATCACCGTTCTTTACCTGAAGGATCACCGTTCGTTACCTGAAGGATCACCGTTCTTTCCCTTAAGGATCACCGTTCTTTCCCTGAAGGATCATCGTTCTTTACCTGAAGGATCACCGTTCTTTACCTGAAGGATCACCGTTCTTTCCCTGAAGGATCACCGTTCTTTACCTGAAGGATCACCGTTCTATACCTGAAGGATCACCGTTCTTTACCTGAAGGATCACCGTTCTTTACCTGAAGGATCACCGTTCTGTCCATGAAGGATCACCGTTCTTTCCCTGAAGGATCACCGTTCTTTACCTGAAGGATCACCGTTCTTTACCTGAAGGATCACTGTTCTGTCCATGAAGGATCACCGTTCTTTACCTGAAGGATCACCGTTCTTTACCTGAAGGATCACCGTTCTTTACCTGAAGGATCACCGTTCTTTACCTGAAGGATCACCGTTCTTTACCTTAAAGATCACCATTCTTTACCTGAAGGATCACCGTTCTGTCCCTTAAGGATCACCGTTCTTTACC
>NW_027423368.1:499572-514572 GCF_048934315.1 Petromyzon marinus
CGGGTGTTCTGTGTGTGCACCGGGGCTAGGCAGGTAGCTCCATGTGGCCGAGATGAATATGCACAATGAAGTATTGAGGCTTTCGTGACTGCATAGAATTGCTCACGTATGTGGACATGCGATGAAATTACTTCGGAAGCGCAAAGCAATCACGACTTTTCGATCGCGTCTTGGCACCTGATGAAGGTCGCTTGCGTCGTGATCGAAACGTCGTGATTGTTGTTCATATTCTTAGTTCTTTCGGTAAAGTCACGTTGAAGGGAAACAATAAAATGATAAAATATATATGATTGTTTTATATGTTTTATTGTTTCCCTTCAACGTGACTTTACCGAAAGAGCTAAGAATGTGAATTACTGCAGTCACGAAAGCTTTAAATCAAAGTTTTGTCGTGATTGTTTTTTTTGTTTTAACATAATTTCATCGCATTTCTACATACGTGACTTTACCGAATAAACCAGTGAATAAATATGCATAGCACGAGGCCTCCTTTTGCCAGTGTAGTGTTGCTCCAGAGACACTTCGTTGGAGGGGGTGGGGGGGTACGTCTTTATTATCCACACGTACCCTAACCCACCATACATCAATTCTTCGCACAGTTGATCTTGAGGATCTCTTCCACGTGGTATATCATACGCCTCCTGTGTTTGCGTGCCTAAAACCCGGCCACGCTCCAGCTCCTCCGGCTATAATATAACCACGTGAGACTACCCGACCCGACCCAGCCCAGCCAAGGTACAGGTCCCAACACTGACACCTCACCGAGCTTCGGCCCTTAAAAAGGACGGCGAAGCTAAGGGTGGAGGGAGGGTGGTTCAGAGTCTTCTTGCTTCAACTGGGCACCTTCAACTGCTCCGGTCTCCAACTGCTTCGGTTTTTAAACCGCCTGGACCTCTCCGGAGGTCCGCCTCGCATCCGTTTCTCACCCGAGGTGCGGGACCTCGGCCGAGGGACGCTGGTGACCCCACCGATGTCCGCTTGTCTGCCGTTTCGATTTAAAGCTTTCGTGACTGCGAGGATTCGTCTTCCTTGGTGCTTTCCGTAAGGCCGCCACCGCGTAGGAATTGAGAACGAAATAATAAAACGACGCGATAAAATTCTCACGACGTTCCGGCCGCAAGGCCGGCCGGCCGGGGGGGGGGCCGTCTTCAGGCGAAAGGCACGGAGCTGTCGGGACGACAGAGCTTCAGTGGAATCTGGGGAGGTCCAGGCGGTTTCAACGAAGCTCCGTCGTCCCGACAGGTCCGTACCTGTCGGGACGACGGAGCTTCAGTGGAATCTGGAGAGGTCCAGGCGGTTTCAACGAAGCTCCGTCGTCCCGACAGGTCCGTACCTGTCGGGACGACGGAGCTTCAGTGGAATCTGGAGAGGTCCAGGCGGTTTCAACGAAGCTCCGTCGTCCCGACAGGTCCGTACCTGTCGGGACGACGGAGCTTCAGTGGAATCTGGAGAGGTCCAGGCGGTTTCAACGAAGCTCCGTCGTCCCGACAGGTCCGTACCTGTCGGGACGACGGAGCTTCAGTGGAATCTGGAGAGGTCCAGGCGGTTTCAACGAAGCTCCGTCGTCCCGACAGGTCCGTACCTGTCGGGACGACGGAGCTTCAGTGGAAGCCTGAGAGGTCCAGGCGGTTTCACCGAAGCTCCGTCGTCCCGACAGGTTCGTACCTGTCGGGACGACGGAGCTTCAGTGGAATCTGGAGAGGTCCAGGCGGTTTCACCGAAGCTCCGTCGTCCCGACAGGTCCGTACCTGTCGGGACGACAGAGCTTCAGTGGAATCTGGGGAGGTCCAGGCGGTTTCAACGAAGCTCCGTCGTCCCGACAGGTCCGTACCTGTCGCGTGAAGACGGCCGAAGCGTCGTGAGAATTTTATCGAGTCACTTTTTGCTATTTCGTTCTCAATTCGACGCGGCGGTGACTTTGCCGAAAGAACCAAAGAAGATTCTAGATCTTCTTTGGTTCTTTCGGTAAAGTCACCGTCACGTAGAATGAGAATAAAATAATAAATTGATAAAATAAAATGACACGATAATAATATTCTCACGACGTTTCGGCCACAACACAAGCGGCCTTCATCAGGTGAAGGGACGAGACTGTCTGGTAGGACAGCGCTGGAACGTGGCTCTTTCACTCCAGCGCTGTCCTACCAGACAGTCTCGTCCCTTCACCTGATGAAGGCCGCTTGTGTTGTGGCCGAAACGTCGTGAGAATATTATTGTGTTATTTTATTTTATCAATTTATTATTTTATTCTCATTCTACGTGGTGGTGACTTTACCGAAAGAACCAAAGAAGATGAATCCTTGCAGTCACGAAAGCTTTAAATCGAAAGATTCTAGATATTCAAATTCTCAGCCCTTTCGGTAAAGTCACCACCACGTTGAAGGGAAACAATAAAATAATAATATATATAAAACAATAAAAATTCTCACGACGTTTCGACCGCAACACAAACGGTCGTCATCAGGTGTGTCGGTTTGCAATAAATTTATTTATTTATAAACGGTGTCTTTATTTATTTATAAAAACCGTCAGCACCACGCGCAGCGATTTGTCAGTTTATTTAGAAGGACTAGTCCATCTATGTTCTGAAAAGAGGAGGGGGGAGACGAAAAATTTAATGTATGCTGTCTGAAAGCCACTGTAAGCGTGAACAATCAATTAAGACCCGAAATGGTTTATCAAATCTTTCCAATGATTGCTAAGCCAGAATCCATCTTCTCGGTTGAAATTGTCTCTGTGCTTGTATATGTGGATAGCCTCATGAACGATGGATTCTGGCTTAGCAATCATTGGAAAGATTTGATAAACCATTTCAGGTCTTAATTGATTGTTCACGCTTACAGTGGCTTTCAGACAGCATATTATTAATTTTTCGTCTCCCCCCTCCTCTTTTCAGAACATAGATGGACTAGTCCTTCTAAATAAACTGACAAATCGCTGCGCGTGGCGCTAACGTTTTTTTTATAAATAAATAAATACACCGTTTAAAAATAAATAAATTTATGCATACCGACACACCTGATGACGACCGTTTGTGTTACGGTCGAAACGTCGTGAGAATTTTTTTATTGTTTTATATATATTTTTATTATTTTATTGTTTCCCTTCAACGTGGTGACTTTACCGAAAGAGCTGAGAATATGGTGTGGGAGGAGTCTAACTGGTGGGGGAGGAGTCTACGGGTGGGGGAGGAGTCCAAGGGTGGGGGAGGAGTCTAACTGGTGTGGGAGTAGTCTCACTGGTGGGGGAGGAGGAGTCTACTGGTGGGGGAGGAGTCTACGGGTGGGGGAAGAGTCTAACTGGTGGGGGAGGAGGAGTCTACGGGTGGGGGAGGAGTCTAACTGGTGGGGGAGGAGGAGTCTACTGGTGGGGGAGGAGGAGTCTACTGGTGGGGGAGGAGTCTAAGGGTGGGGGAGGAGTCTACTGGTGGAGGCGGAGTCAACGTAGACTCCTCCCCCACACCTGATGACGACCGTTTGTGTTACGGTCGAAACGTCGCGATAATTTTTTTATTGTCTTATATATATTTTTATTATTTTATTGTTTCCCTACAACGTGGTGACTTTACCGAAAGAGCTGAGAATATGAATTACTGCAGTCACGAAAGCTTTAAATCAAAATGTAAGATTCTAGATTTAAAGCGTTCGTGGCTGCAGGGATCCCCACACTCTTTGGTACTATTCGGTAAAGTCGTGTAGGTAAAAAAAATATAAAACAGCACAAATCACGACGTTTCGGCCACTACACAAGGGGCCTTCATCCCCCCTTGTGCTGTGGCCCGAAACGTCGCGATTTTTGCCGATTTATTTATTTTTTTCCACCTACGTGACTTAACCAGAGAAGATTTCTGCCATTGCGGGTCAACGTAGCCTCTCCCTCCCCCCACCCCCACCCCTCCCCAAGCCTTCGGGGAGTGTTTGCGAGGGATTGTAGAATCTCGATTTAAAGCTTTCGTGACTGCAAGGATTCATCTTCTTTGGTTCTTTCGGTAAAGTCACCGTCACGTAGAATGAGAATAAAATAATAAATTGATAAAATAAAATGACACGATAATAATATTCTCACGACGTTTCGGCCGCGACACAAGCGGCCTTCATCAGGCGAAGGGACGAGACTGTCTGGTAGGACAGCGCTGGAGTGAAAGAGCCACGTTCAGATCACGGCCTTTAAGTCTCAACTTTAGCACCACGGATAGCTACGGGCCCCGTTCAGACGGACGAGTTCGTCCATGGTCGGAACAGAGGAGGGGGAGAGAGACAGCTGCGAGGCCCTAGTATGCTCCATGTTGTAAAACCATACCATTAACCGTGGTGTGAGAGGTATTAAGAGGCAATGCTGGCGAAAGAGCTGCGGTCTGAAGGTCATCGTAAAAATGCAATTAATTAAGAACAGAAATGGCTTAAAGGCCGTGATCTGAACGTGGCTCTTTCACTCCAGCGCTGTCCTACCAGACAGTCTCGCCCCCTTCACCTGATGAAGGCCGCTTGTGTCGTGGCCGAAACGTCGTGAGAATATTATTATGTTATTGTTATTTTATCAATTTATTATTTTATTCTCATTCTACGTGGCGGTGACTTTACCGAAAGAACCAAAGAAGTTTGTAGAATCTCTCGCGGCCCCACCCAGCTGCTTCAGCGGCTGCACCGTCGTAGCCTGCAACTGCAGCCCCCATCCACGGCGCCCGGACCGCTACCAAAATCTAAAACTAATTTTTATTTTTATTTTTTTCCCCGCCCATTTTAGTTTTTTTCCATCCGGAAAACAAAACCGAAACCTTCCTCGGCGGGGGGGGCGGGTGGGGCGGGTGGGAAAAAAAGGTTTTGGTTTTTGGTGCAAGACGAACCCTGTTCTCGCACAGCGAAACCTTGGGGGATAGCGAGCAGCAAATCGTTTCCGCCGGCCGGAAAACGCTTTCGTCGTCCAAAGCGCCCCGTCCAAAGGCCGCGTCTACACACGCACGCCGCCCGTACTAGCCGAGACCCTCGATCGTCTCCCATCGAATGACGCAGCTACTCGCATATTCCTGCTCATCTTGCAAAACACACTCGCGAACCAAGCTACCCGCAAAGCCGAGGTTTTACTTTGTGTGTGTGTGTATATATACAGACGAGCTTTACTACCCGGCTTCGCCCGGGACTTGCATGATTAGACTGCCTATGAGGAGGGGGGTGGGTGGGGGGGTGGAGAGGGGGGGAGGCGTGACGTCAGCAGGCGCGCCGAGTGACGCTGCCGCATGCGGGTGACACGACAGAGGTGTGACGTCACCGCTGGCTTGCGTGCAAAATGTCTACCATCACCACTAACTCCACCACCATCACCACTACCACCACCACTACCACCACCACTATCACACCACGTCTACCACCACTACCACCACCACTATCACCACCACTACCACCACGTCTACCACCACCACTAACTCCACCACCACCACTAACTCCACCACCACCACTAACTCCACCACTATCACCACCACTAACACCACCACTAACACCACCACTACCACCACCACTATGACCACCACTATCACCACCACTACCACCATTATCACCACTATCACCACCACTACCACCACCACTACTACCACCACCACCACTATCACCACCACTATCACCACCACTATCACCACTACTACCACCACCACCACTATCACCACCACTACCACCATTATCACCACTATCACCACCACTACCACCACCACTACCACCACTATCACCACCACTACCACCACCACCACCACTATCACCACCACTATCACCACCACCACTACCACCACCACTATCACCACTACTATCACCACCACTATCACCACCACCACTACCACCACCACTATCACCACTACTATCACCACCACTACCACCACCACTACTACCACCACCACCACTATCACCACCACCACTATCACCACCACCACTACCACCACCACTATCACCACCACCACCACTATCACCACCACTACCACCACCACTACCACCACTATCACCACCACTATCACCACCACCACCACTATCACCACTACTATCACCACCACTACCACCACCACCACTATCACCACCACCACTATCACCACTACTATCACCACCACTACCACCACCACTACCACCACCACTACCACCACTATCACCACCACTACCACCACTATCACCACTATTACCACCACTATCACCACCACCACTATCCCCACCACTACCACCACCACTACTACCACCACCACTATCACCACCACTACTACCCCCACTATCACCACCACTATCACCACCACCACTATCACCACCACTACCACCACTACCACCACCACTACCACCACCACTACTACCACCGCCACTCTCACCACCACTGTCACCACCACTATCACCACCACTACCACCACCACTATCACCACTACTACCACCACTACTACCACCACCACTATCACCACCACTACCACCACTACTACCACCACCACTATCACCACCACCGCTAACACCATCACTACCACTACTACCACCACCACCACTAACACCACTACTACCACCACTACCACTAACACCACCACTACCACCACCACTACCACCACCACTATCACCACTACCACCACCACCACTATCACCACAACTACCACCACCATTAACACCACTATCACCACCACTATCACCACCACTATCACCACCACTACCACCACTATCACTACACTATCACCACTACTATCACCACCAC
This sequence comes from Petromyzon marinus, assembly GCF_048934315.1. Taxonomy (NCBI): domain Eukaryota; kingdom Metazoa; phylum Chordata; class Hyperoartia; order Petromyzontiformes; family Petromyzontidae; genus Petromyzon; species Petromyzon marinus. The sequence continues at coordinate 506,269 of NW_027423368.1, forward strand.
TATCACCACCACTATCACCACAACTACCACCATTACCACTACCGCCACCACTACCACCACGTCTACCACCACCACCACTAACACCACTATCACCACCACTATCACCACCACCACTACCACCACTATCACCACCACTATCCCCACCACCACTATCACCACCACTACCACCACTATCACCACCACTATCACTACCACCACCACTACTACCACCACTATCACCACCACTACCACCACCACGACCACGTCTACCACCACCACTATCACCACCACTACTACCACCACTATCACCACCACTACTACCACCACCACTGCCACCACAACTATCACCACCACCGCTAACACCACCACTATCACCACCACTATCACCACCACTACCACCACCACTATCACCACCACTACCACCACCACTACCACCACCACCACTATCACCACCACTACCATCACCACCACTATCACCACCACTATCACCACCACTACCACCACCACTACCACCACCACTATCACCACCACCACCACTATCACCACCACTACCACCACCACTACTACCACCACCACCACTATCACCTGGGTTTCACCAGGCTGGATTGTGTGAGGAGCTCACAAATCCTTGAAAGATCTGGACAAAGTCCCATCGGTGAACTCCTCTGGCAGGCAAGGCTGCGTTGGCTGGGTCATGTAGCCCGCATGCCCAGCCACCACATGCCGAAACAGATTTTGTTCGGCCGGATCGAGGAGGCTAAACGGGCGCGGCACGGGCTAGAGAAGAGATGGAGTGATGTGGTACAGGAGGACGTGGAGCTGAGTGGACTTGCCGATGACTGGTACCAGCGGTGTCAAGATCGGCCTCTGTGGAGGAGGCTCGTGAAGGATGCTACTGGGCAGTTAGAGGCAGTCGCCCTCCAACAACAACGGAGGGCGGAGGAGCGACGCTCACAACAACGAGCGGAGCGCCGGGTGGCTAAAGCACAGCAGGTTGGCACAGTAGGGGGCACAGGTGGTGCATCAGCCAGTCATCTCAGTCAGTCGACCCGTGGCACCTGGGTCTGCCCCGTGACCTCCTGCCAGCGGGCGTTCGACACTTCACGTGGCCTCAGGGTGCACATAGCCTGGCACAAGCGTCGTGGTGACGTCACCGCCACTTAGTGGCGAATGGCGGTTGTGTGTATACGTGTGTGTGTGTACGTGTGTGTGTGAACGTGTGTGTGTGTGTACCTTCATAGGTGCTCGCTAACAGCACTTGCCCCTACAGTCTGTAAAGGCTATATGGGGGATCTTTGTCTTTGTAGGTGTGTGTGTGAACGTGTGTGTGTGCGTGTACGTGTGTGTACGTGTGTGTGTACGTGTGTGTGTACGTGTGTGTGTGTACATGTGTGTACGTGTGTGTACGTGTGTGTACGTGTGTGTGTGTACGTGTGTGTGTACGTGTGTGTGTGTGTACGTGTGTGTACGTGTGTGTGTACGTGTGTGTGTACGTGTGTGTGTACGTGTGTGTGTGTGTACGTGTGTGTACGTGTGTGTGTACGTGTGTGTGTGTGTACGTGTGTGTGTGTGTACGTGTGTGTGTACGTGTGTGTAGCCTTCGCTCGGAGGTTCGGAGAACCGTGAGGCGCTGCAAGGATGGGTGGTGGTCGCGGGTTGCTGAGGAGATGGAGTCTGCCTCAGTGGCCCGTGATCACAAATCTCTATTTAACTCCATCAAAAAAGTAACCTTCAGCGCCACACCTATTACCATCATTAGGGGAAAAAACGGTGATCCAATCTCCGACCACCAGGAACAGGTTCGCAGATTTGCTGAGCATTTCTGAGGTCCTGGGGGAGGGAAAATCCCTCAGCCAGGAAAACATCGTGGCACAAAGTGAGGATGACCCTGCTGAGGCTGCGGTACCTCAAATATTGGAAGAAGTCACCCCCTGTGAGTGGCTGGCTGAGGTGCCATCTGTTGAGGAAGTATTTAAGGCGATCCGGAGTTTGAGACCAGGAAAGGCAGCGGGCAGAGATGATCTCCCAAGCGAAATGCTTAGGGAGGGTGGCGTTTGTGCACAGACTGCCCTCTATGACATCATAACAACAGCCTGGACCACTGGACGGGTTCCGCAGGATTGGAAGGATGCCCTGGTGGTCCCCCTTTTTAAGAAGGGGGACCGCACAGACTGTAACAACTACAGGGGCATCTCACTCCTCAGTGTGCCGGGAAAGGTCCTGGCAAGGATTATTCAGCATCGCCTTGCCAGGCACGCTGAGGAGAGGCTTGCGGAACCCCAATGCGGTTTCAGGAAAGGGCAGTCCTGCACAGATGCCATATTTTCTGTCCGTCTGCTACAGCAGAGGTGTAGGGAATTCCAACAAGACCTACATCTCTGCTTTATTGACCTGGTCAAGGCCTATGATACCATCAGTAGGCCTGGGCTCTGGGTCGCTCTTCGTGCTTTTGGAGTACCTGACCCTCTGCTCACGATCATTAAGGACCTTCATGATGGTGAGCGGGCCCGGGTAAAACTACGTGGCCGGGAGTCAGAGCCATTCCCTGTACACCTTGGGGTGCGACAGGGATGTCCTCTGGCTCCCACATTATTTAACATCTATTTTGACCACGTAGTTCGTGAAGCCTTCAATAGCTGTACCGGGGAATCTCCATATGGTACAGATATAATGGGAGGCTAATCGATGCCCGGGTGCGGTCAAGGGATGGCTCCCTATTGCTCAACCACGTTATGTATGCTGATGATTTGGTAATAGCTGCTCAGTCAGAGGAGGAGTTGGAGACGCTGCTGCTGAGACTGGAGCGTGCCACTAAGAGGTGGGGCCTTACCATCAGCCCCACCAAAACTAAGCACCTGCCTGGGTATTTTGTACCATCGGACACTCCACCCCCACAACTCCCAATCGGTGATGGGGCAGTTGTGGAGAGAGTGGAGAGTTTCCCATACCTGGGCAGTGTGCTTATGACTGGCTCCAGTTTAACAGCAGAGGTCTCACTCCGAATCAGTCGAGCGGCAATATCTTTTCATCGGTTGCGTAACGCTGTGTGGAAGCTACCTGGTCTGTCGCTCCGCACTAAGCTTCAGGTCTTCTCGGCCACAGTCATTCCCTCCCTTCTCTACGCTTGCGAAACGTGGACCCCCCTAATGGAACATCTTCGCCGGTTAGAAACATTTAGGCTGGCCTGCCTACGATCCATCCTGGGTTTAACCAGACTGGATTGTGTGGGGAGCTCACAAATCCTTGAAAGATCTGGGCAGGGTCCCATCGGTGAGCTCCTCCGGCAGGCAAGGCTGCGATGGCTGGGTCATGTAGCACGCATGCCCAGCCACCGCATGCCGAAACAGCTTTTGTTTGGCCGGATTGAGGGGGCTAAGCGGGCGTGGCACGGGCTAGAGAAGAGATGGAGTGATGTGGTACAGGAGGACGTGGAGCTGAGTGGACTTGCCGATGACTGGTACCAGCGGTGTCAAGATCGGCCTCTGTGGAGGAGGCTCGTGAAGGATGCTACTGGGCAGTTGGAGGCAGTCGCCCTCCAACAACAACGGAGGGCGGAGGAGCGACGCTCAGAACAACGAGCCTAGCGCCGGGTGGCTAAAGCACAGCAGGTTGGCACAGTAGGTGGCACAGGTGGTGCATCAGCCAGTCATCTTAGTCAGTCGACCCGTGGCACCTGGGTCTGCCCAGTGACCTCCTGCCAGCGGGCGTTCGACACTTCACGTGGCCTCACGGTGCACATAGCCTGGCACAAGCGTCGTGGTGACGTCACCGCCACTTAGTGGCGAATGGCGGTTGTTGTTGTTGTGTGTATGTGTACGTGTGTGTGTACGTGTGTGTGGAGGTGTGTGTGTGTCCCGCGGCACCACCACAACCCACAATGCAATCAATAAAATTGCAATATTGATTTTATTTCATATCTACGTGACTTTACCTAAAGAACCAAAGAGGATGCAATAAAATTGCGTTTTAAAAAAAAATGCCGTCAAAAATTCAACAAATTTTTATCCCACAGGTAAAAACAAGTTTGGTCCAAATTCTGGCCGGGCACCCACCCACCCCACCGCTAACCCACCCACTCCACCGCTAACCCACCCACCCACCACTCACCCACCCACCCCCCCCCACCGCTAACCCACCCACCACTCACCCACCCCACCACCCACTCGAGAAGTCTCCAGACGTCACCAGAAGTCTCTAGAAGTCTTCAGACGTCACCAGAAGTCTGTAGAAGTCTCCAGACGTCAAGTCTTCAGACATCACCAGAAGTCTCTAGAAGTCTCCAGACATCACCAGAAGTCTCTAGAAGTCTTCAGACGTCACCAGAAGTCTCTAGAAGTCTCCAGACGTCACCAGAAGTCTCTAGAAGTCTCCAGACGTCACCAGAAGCCTCTAGAAGTCTCCAGACGTCACCAGAAGTCTCCAGAAGTCTCCAGACGTCACCAGAAGTCTCTAGAAGTCTTCAGACGTCACCAGAAGTCTCTAGAAGTCTCCAGACGTCACCAAAAGTCTCTAGAAGTCTCCAGACGTCACCAGACGTCTCTAGAAGTCTCCAGACGTCACCAGAAGTCTCTAGCATTCTCCAGACGTCACCAGAAGCCTCTAGAAGTCTCCAGACGTCACCAGACGTCTCTAGAAGTCTTCACACGTCACCAGAAGTCTCTAGAAGTCTCCAGACGTCACCAGAAGCCTCTAGAATTCTACAGACGTCATCAGAAGCCTCTAGAAGTCTCCAGACATCACCAGAAGTCTCTAGAAGTCTTCAGACGTCACCAGAAGTCTCTAGAAGTCTCCAGACGTCACCAGAAGTCTCTAGAAGTCTTCAGACGTCACCAGAAGTCTCTAGAAGTCTCCAGACGTCACCAAAAGTCTCTAGAAGCCTTCACACGTCACCAGAAGTCTCTAGAAGTCTCCAGACGTCACCAGAAGCCTCTAGAAGTCTCCAGACATCACCAGAAGTCTCTAGAAGTCTTCAGACGTCACCAGAAGTCTCTAGAAGTCTCCAGACGTCACCAGAAGTCTCTAGAAGTCTTCAGACGTCACCAGAAGTCTCTAGAAGTCTCCAGACGTCAACAGAAGTATCTAGAAGTCTCCAGACGTCACCAGAAGTCTCTAGAAGTCTTCAGACATCACCAGAAGTCTCTAGAAATCTCCAGACATCACCAGAAGTCTCTAGAAGTCTCCAGACGTCACCAGAAGTCTCTAGAAGTCTCCAGACGTCACCAGAAGCCTCTAGAAGTCTCCAGACATCACCAGAAGTCTCTAGAAGTCTCTAGACGTCATCAGAAGTCTCTAGAAGTCTCCAGACGTCACCAGACGTCTCTAGAATTCTCCAGACGTCACCAGAAGCCTCTAGAAGTCTCCAGACATAACCAGAAGTCTCTAGAAGTCTTCAGACGTCACCAGAAGTCTCTAGAAGTCTCCAGACGTCACCAAAAGTCTCTAGAAGCCTTCACACGTCACCAGAAGTCTCTAGAAGTCTCCAGACGTCACCAGAAGCCTCTAGAAGTCTCCAGACGTCACCAGAAGCCTCTAGAAGTCTCCAGACATCACCAGAAGTCTCTAGAAGTCTTCAGACGTCACCAGAAGTCTCTAGAAGTCTCCAGACGTCACCAGAAGTCTCTAGAAGTCTTCAGACGTCACCAGAAGTCTCTAGAAGTCTCCAGACGTCACCAGAAGTCTCTAGAAGTCTCCAGACGTCACCATAAGTCTCTAGAAGTCTCCAGACGTCACCAAAAGTCTCTAGAAGCCTTCACACGTCACCAGAAGTCTCTAGAAGTCTCCAGACGTCACCAGAAGTCTCTAGCAGTCTCCAGACGTCACCAGAAGTCTGTAGAAGTCTCTAGACGTCACCAGAAGTCTCTAGAAGTCTTCAAACATCACCAGAAGTCTCTAGAAATCTCCAGACATCACCAGAAGTCTCTAGAAGTCTCCAGACGTCACCAGAAGTCTCTAGAAGTCTCCAGACGTCACCAGAAGCCTCTAGAATTCTCCAGACATCACCAGAAGTCTCTAGAAGTCTCTAGACGTCATCAGAAGTCTCTAGAAGTCTCCAGACGTCACCAGACGTCTCTAGAAGTCTCCAGACTTCACCAGAAGTCTCTAGAAGTCTCCAGACGTCACCAGAAGCCTCTAGAAGTCTCCAGAAGTCTCCAGAAGTCTCTAGAAGTATTCAGACGTCACCACAGACGTCACCAGAAGTCTCTAGAAGACGTCACACCTCACCAGAAGTCTCTAGAAGTCTCCAGACGTCACCAGAAGTCTCTAGAAGTCTTCAGACATCACCAGAAGTCTCTAGAAGTCTCCAGACATCACCAGAAGTCTCTAGAAGTCTCCAGACATCACCAGAAGTCTCTAGAAGACTTCACACGTCACCAGAAGTCTCTAGAAGTCTCCAGACATCACCAGAAGTCTCTAGAAGTCTCCAGACGCACCAGAAGTCTCTAGAAGTCTCCAGACGTCACCAGAAGTCTCTAGAAGTCTTCAGACGTCACCAGACGTCTCTAGAAGTCTCCAGACGTCACCAGAAGTCTCTAGAAGTCTCCAAACGTCACCAGAAGTCTCTAGAAGTCTCCAGACGTCACCAGAAGTCTCTAGAATTCTCCAGACGTTACCAGAAGTCTCTAGAAGTCTCTAGACGTCACCAGAAGTCTCTAGAAGTCTTCAGACATCACCAGAAGTCTCTAGAATTCTCCAGACGTCACCAGAAGTCTCTAGAAGTCTCCAGACGTCACTAGAAGTCTCTAGAAGTCTCCAGACGTCACCAGAAGTCTCTAGAAGTCTCCAGACATCACCAGAAGTCTCTAGAAGTCTTCAGACATCAACAGAAGTCTCTAGAAGTCTCCAGATGTCACCAGAAGTCTCTAGAAGTCTCCAGACATCACCAGAAGTCTCTAGAAGTCTCCAGACGTCACCAGAAGTCTCTAGAAGTCTCCAGACGTCACCAGAAGTCTCTAGAAGTCTTCAGACATCACCAGAAGTCTCTAGAAGTCTCCAGACGTCACCAGAAGTCTCTAAAAGTCTCCAGACGTCACCAGAAGTCTCTAGAAGTCTCCAGACGTCACCAGAAGTCTCTAGAAGTCTCCAGACGTCACCAGAAGTCTACAAACATCACCAGAAGTCTACAGACATCACCAGAAGTCTACAGACATCACCGGAAGTCCCTAGAAGTCTCTAGAAGTCTCCAGACGTCACCAGAAGCCTCTAGAAGTCTCCAGACGTCACCAGAAGTCTCTAAAAGTCTCCAGACGTAACCAGAAGTCTTTAGAAGTCTCCAGACGTCACCAGAAGTCTCTAGAAGCCTTCACACGTCAGCAGAAGTCTGTAGAAGTCTCCCGACGTCACCAGAAGTCTCTAGAAGTCTCCAGACGTCACCAGAAGTCTACAGACATCACCAGAAGTCTACAGACATCACCAAAAGTCTCCAGACGTCACCAGAAGTCTCTAAAAGTCTCCAGACGTCACCAGAAGTCTTTAGAAGTCTCCAGACGTCACCAGAAGTCTCTAGAAGCCTTCACACGTCACCAGAAGTCTCTAGAAGTCTCCAGACGTCACCAGAAGTCTCTAGAAGTCTCCAGACGTCACCAGAAGTCTACAGACATCACCAGAAGTCTACAGACATCACCAAAAGTTTTCAGACATCACCAGAAGTCCCTAGAAGTCTCTAGAAGTCTTCAGACATCACCAGAAGCCTCTAGAAATCTCCAGAAGACTCCAGACATCACCAGAAGTCCCTAGAAGTCTCTAGAAGTCTACAGACATCACCAAAACTCTTCAGACATCACCAGAAGTCCCTAGAAGTCTCTAGAAGTCTTCAGACATCACCAGAAGCCTCTAGAAGTCTCTAGAAGACTCCAGACATCACCAGAAGTCTTCAGGCATCACCAGAAGTCCCTAGAAGTCTCCCTCATAGCCGATGTCTGAGGTGGACTCGGAGAAGATGGTGTAGTACAGCAACGCGTAGAGCACCATGAGGATGGTAGCACCGGTAAACACCATCACCATCATATCCTGCACCATCACCACCACCAACATCAACATCATCAACATCATCACCATCACATCCTGCACCACCATCAACATCATCAACATCATCAACATCATCACCATCACATCCTGCACCACCATCAACATCATCAACATCATCACCATCACATCCTGCACCATCACCATCACCCCCATCACCATCACCACCATCAACATCATCAATACCATCAACAGCACCACCATCATCAACATCATCATCACCACCATCAACACCATCAACATCACCACCATCAACACCATCAACATCACCATTATATCCTACACCATCATCACCATCACCCC